>NW_011494720.1:1312779-1328382 GCF_000754665.1 Bison bison bison
CGAGTGGGCCTCTGTTGATGACCTCAACCTGAGCCTCCTTCAGCCTCTTGCTCTCAGGCAGGCCAGAACGTGGGGGAGGCCATCGGTTCCCTCCATCCCTGCATCCTGCAGAGCTCCATTATTTCCAACAGTGGTTCCTGCTTTAGCCTTGTCCAAGGCTCTCTTCTGATAACATGTTAAGTGCACCCTTTACTGTCACGAATCATGCATGGTATAAATGACTTGCACAGATGATACAAAGATGACATAGTGCTGAAAGTTAACTTAGAACACAAGGAATGAAAAATCCCTGATATCTTCCCTGGGGCGAGGCGGGGAATTCATTACTTTATAAGAGGATTTACCAGCAAATGCCTAAAACTAACAAACTCTCTTATTCAAATAACAGCCAAAGGATAAATTTTAATCACAAATCCTGAACACATTTACTGCTAAGAGATGAGGTATACCTGCACCTTTAAGGACCACATTACCTGGCCACACAGCCCACCTCCCACTGCGGTTGCTCTCCTGTCTTACCTGAAGAAGAATATTGTACCAGGATCACCTTCTTTTGCAGAATTTTCCACACCCATCACCAGAATGTTTGCTGCATCTGTGATAAAAGAGCAAAAAGCTATGTCACAAGGTGACACATGGTTTCAGGGTCACCTTCAACAAAGTGCTTGTGATCATTTCTTCACACACCATGAAGTGCTCTGCAACACAGTCACACTTTCTACTAAGGTTTCTGAAAGTATTTAACATGATAAAATGAGAAGACCACAGGAAATTACTTGAACAAAATATTCAACAACCTGTAACACTATTATTAGAGCTATTTAGAACTCATTCTTGCCCATTTTGATTCAGTAATCACTAGAAGTTGATAATTATTAAAGTCTCAGCTTCAGTATGACTATGGTTCAAGAATTTGGGAGTGGGGTGAAGGAGGGATGGATTGGGAGCCTGGGGTTAGCAGACACAAACCATTCTATAGAGAAGGAATAAAGAACAAGGTCCTACCAAATAACACAGGGAACTATGTCCAATATCCTAAGATAAACCATAATAGAAAAAGAATATAAAATGGAATCACTTCGCTCTACAGCTGAAAGTAACACACTGGAAATCAACTGTACTTCAATTTAAAAAGAATTAAACTTTTTATAAATAATTTGAAATAAAAGTTGAGGAGCAATTAACATATTCTCTTCCTTTACAATTTTATTAATAATATAGTTTTAATATTCTCAAACTGCTCAAAATTTCACTGAATTTTAAATTATATTGTAGACAGTGTGGAAAATAGAAAACACACAGAGACAAAGACACCTGCCATTTTAAAACATATCTGATTTCAAAGTCAATCATGAGAACTACCACAGCAGTCATCAGTAGCTATTAAAATATTTTAACATTTTAAATATAAATATATACGTATATATTCACCAATAAGTAGTTACTTTGTATATTATTTTAGTAGTATTTACTATATTCTATCATAAATTATAAACAACACATTAATCTATCAATTAATAAACATACTAATTAATATGCAAATTGTTGTCTAATTTCTTGGCCTAAACTTAGGATCCTAAAATCTTTAGAGTTCCTGATAGAGGAATGGAGGATTCAGGTGGAGACCAAATCCTAAACTTCGGTGCACTCACACTTCCCTGAGTACTGATACTACATCGATGGATGGAGGGCAAGGTTCACACGTACAGTGGAGAACACCACAAATGAAACAGGCAAGATTCAGGGCATGGTGTGCGAAACCAAGTCTGTGAGGCACAAGACCTCACTGCTGACAGCCTCTGCAATCAGCCAAGAAGACCCCAGGGCGAGTTTTCATCTCGGGGGCCCTGGACACAGCTGTTTTTCTAAGTCAGTTATATTTCTTTCTGCCACCAAATAGTCTGGTCAGATCATCAAGGCCAAAGAGCACCATGACATTTCAACTGTTTCTTACAGGCAGTGACTTTCAAAAATTTTCTCTGTAGCAGCGAGGTTTTTCCACCTACTATTTTTGCTACTTTGAGGTCAATTCATGAATTTTCCAAAGTGTTCCAAGTCACTTATTTTTTCATGTATTTCTCAAAGTGTTCCTCACACTACCCTACAACCCTCAGTTTAATTCTCCTTTTAAATATTGTGTTTATCTTTTAACTAATTCTGTTAGTTTAAAATATTTCTATTAATTTTATGGTTCTTCTGTAATACTAATAACTTTTAAATGTGACAGAAATGAAGTGGCATGGCCTTTGATCATCCCAAATAAGACTGATCCTATAAATAAAGCTGACTGAACCATACTGATTTTAATCTTATCTTTGTCATCTGCATAAGGAGATTTAACACCCCTTTCATGATACTGTTGTTTAAATTGAAAATGAAACCTAAACAAACATGTATTTCAGACAGTTATCATAGGAAAATTACTTTCTAATACATTTTAACATACTTGGCCCCTGGTTCAAGGAGATGTACCTCGAGGCAAGCTTGTCACTTCGACGTATCCATGGGACGTCAGATCTTGAGAGAGGCTTCCAAGATGGTACTCATCTGCGGTTGCAAACGCAGTGCATTGCATCAGGTCCTGCACCAGGGAGAGGGGCATGACATGGGTTACTAAGAGGCGCCTGACACGGCTGTCACACTACAGGGAGGAGGACTCTGTGCTGCGAAGCTGGCAGGTGAGCCTTTTCTCCAAACATCTCAAAGATTCGGACAAGGGATGCGAGAAAGACGGAGAACAAGACATTACAGGGAGGCAGATTTCAGCTCAACCTATGCAAGAACTTTCTCCTGCTAGTCAAAAAGATGAAATGGCCTAGATGAAAACGGAACCAACCCCACCGGTTGTGCTTCAAGCGCAGACTGAACAAAAGATGAGAGAGGATTAAGGGATTCTATGGGCGCCGGGATGAAATGCTATTTAAAGTCTGTCCAACCTTGAGTTTCCATGGCTCTTGCTCCCAGCAGCATTATTATTTGAGGTCATTTGGTAATCTGCCACTAGCCTTGAACAGGCAGAGATTAGTCTGTATCTACAAAGGAATTACAGATGTTTTTGCTCTGGTTAACTTCACTCTGGTTGAAAGTTCTCCAGATCTGAGAATGAGTGCAGGTTTGGAGGTGAGTGCTTTGGCTTCTGCACTAGGAGTCTCACTTGTGTGTACATGTAGGTATTTATGTTGTGTCTGTACAGTACACGCATGGCAAGCATATGGCCCAGCACACGGTGTTTTTGTCCATCTGTAGGTCACAAGCTATCATTGAGTCCTGATGTTGATTTAGTTGGCCCAATCCTGCTTAAGAAAAAAAAAAAAAAAAAGAATGAAATCGAAAATATTAGAGTTCATAATTCATAGTCAGGACTTTTATTTTATGATGTTTTCTGTCACATATATATGTAGGTATGCTGGGTCACTACATAGAATGTAAAATAAATTCCTCACCGTTGAATGTGGTCAATAAAATTCAAAAGCTACGGGTAGAGGTGCTCAGAGGTCAGGCAGAGAATTAGATTCATTAAAAAACAACAAAAGACTCAGAGTAACAAGGTTGTTGTGAAGTTTACACAAGCTGATGAGTGTCAACTGTTCAGAACCATGACGAGCACAGATGTTCAACATTTGTTACAGCCGTTACTACAGCACAGATATACACGTTTGTGTTAGTTGCTCAATTGTGTCCAGCTCTTTGCAACCTCATGGGCTATAGCCCCGTCAGGCTCCTCTTTCCATGGGATTCTCCAGGCAAGAATACTGTAGTGGGTTGCCATTGGCTTCTCTGGGGGATCTTCCTGACCCAGGGATAGAACTCGGGGCTTCTACATCGCAGGCAGATTCTTTACCGTCTGAGCCACCGGGGACATATATGCTTAAAGCATCAAAATGCAAGGGGGTTAAAAAGTCTATCAAGTAGTTTACATCTGGATTTTCATTTGTTCATAATTTTATATTTTAGTATCCACCTGTCAGAACATTAGTGAGTCTACTGTCTTTGGTACATATGGTGCTTTGGCCCAGTGTTGGTCAAAAGAGTTTTATGAGTCATTACATCAAAATTTATTCCTAAGATTTACTCATCTTGGCTCCTAATTTCTTTCCCTTTCTGTTACATTCCTAGTATGCAATTTAAGAAAAGTAGCACATACATTCCTTCCTTCCTCCTACTTTTGTTACCTAACTCCTGGCCCCTTCTCAAGAAATGACTTCACCCTGCTTTGCCTCTTCCATCTGTTCTAACGTGTGGTTTAAAAAGCACCAGAAGAATACACGGAGGACCTGAAAAACCTAAAATCAGTAAACTATCCACTCAGAAGCAAAACACTGTTCTTATTGATTTTCACTCAGTTAGGGAAAAAAAGCTGAAATTGTTGCCAAATGTGAGATATATGGATGTGGGACCCTCCAGTTGCACATATCTGATGAGCCTGATTCCCAGTCATTATAGAGGTAAGAAGGCACCGTGACAAAAACACGTGCACTCGTACGGCCAGATGAAAGCTGCTTACTGGAGTACAGACACAGGTTCTGTGCTCAAGATTTAGAACGGCGGGCACCAGCTGTTCTTTTAAGGCTCTGTGGAATTAAGAGGAGCTGGCAGGATATGAGATTAAGGTGACTGAAAGAAAGGAATCCCCCAGGTAAGAGGCCTCAGGAAAGGCCACAGCAGGCAAGCTCTACTCTGCAAAACCTGACAACTTCAGAAGGCTGCTACACAAAATCCCAGGGCAGCCAGTTGACGTCAGAGTTCCTTCTTGGGCCGCTAGAGCTGATGTGCTTAGTTTAGGCTGCAGTGGGAAGAGCAGGACGCATGAAGGAGGAGACAGGAGATAAGGAGAAGATCACCAGCTAGTCCAGGGGAGGGTCTTCCCATTACTGTACTGGAAATGGCACTGGCTGGCTGTCTCTAGCATCAGAGCCTTATGCTGTCAGCCGGGAGAACTATCCAACTTAAGAGTCACCCACATACTGTGTTCAAGGTCTCAACAAATTATCAATAATAAGGTGCCATTTGACACAACATCCAGACTTCTAGCATCTTTTGCACCTGGCAGTAACTGACCAGGGTCGAGGAGGGGGCCAGGTTCTTCGGTTGACACTGTCCCTCCCACTCCCTCCTGTCTCGCGCCTGCTTCGCCACGTTTGTTTTTGATCAGGCCCATCTGTGCTAAAAAAACAGAAGAAGAAGAAAAAAAAAAACTTACACTGTTTTACATTCTCAAAAATGGCATAAGTCAAAGCACTCAATCACTACTTCCATGAGAAAATATGTGCTGAGCTCCAAAGAGTCAGGTTATAAATTTTTAAACACAGTCTGTTTTTACTTAGTCATTCCAAGGATCTTTGCAGATTTGCTGAAGATGGTCACCTTCCCTTCTCTCGCCATCTCCTATTTAGTTTGGCTCAAAGTTCCAGCCAGTGTCACGCAGCCTATGGCTCAGCTAACATTACGTAACCTCTATGGCTCGCCACGCTACTTTCTGTATCCTCCTTAAACATCTGGGACCTGAGTCGGTTTAAGTTACGAATCTTCTATGAATAAACGATTCACAAGGTTTACCAATTTGACCTGTTAGACCTATCTTTGGGGAGTTTTATTTCCTTTGCTTTTTGATTTCAAGACTGTATTTAAATCCATTTGGTAAAGGGAAACAGTATGTGTCATCTCCACGTTAACCCCCCCATCATTTAAAGATGTTTTTACTCTGCCAGAAGTTTTCACTTTCAGACATGTCTTTTTCTGGATTTTTTAAAATAATAAACCATTCTTTTTTGGGCATCAAATACAAATATTAATATATAGCGAACTTCAGGTTCTAGGATGGGGATCAACAACTTGTTCTTAAATAAATGTGTCAAACCAACCTAAAATTGTTCTTGGATTTATGACTTATATTTAAGCCTTTCTATTTTAAAATGTTAAACAAAAACCAAACCAAAGCCAAGAAAACCACTGTGTGTGTAGTGTTTCATTCTTCTGGTCACAGAAAACATATTCCAGCAGATGGGGCTAGAAATTTATATATGATTCTTGTTTTAGAATATCACACACTCTGACGGAATACTTTTCTTGAAAAAGAAAGTTTATTTTTATTCACGTTCTTTTACTGAAAAAAAATTAAGGTTTTTTTCTTTGGTAATCTTACTTCTATGTTACTAGGGGGTAAAAAATGTACGTTTTCCTGTTATATACAGATTATAGGTGATCGCTTTGCAGCCTTCTGGCTAAGATCATGTACAGATTACAGGTCAAAGTTATAAAACAGATATATTTTACATTACTACTATAAAGCCTCTTATGGCCTTCTCTGGTGGCTCAGACGGTAAAGAATCTGCCTGCAACGCGGGAGACCTGATTCCGATCCCTGGGTTGGGAAGATCCCCTGGAGGAGGGCATGGCAACCCCCTCCAGTATCCTTGCCTGGAGAATCCCCATGGACAGAGGAGCCTGGCGGGCCACAGTCCATAGCCTTGCAAAGAGTCAGACATACCTGAGCAACTAAGCACAGCACAGCACAGTATAAGGCTTCAGCTTTTAAGCTTTTTGACTACAACCCATGGTGAGTTGTACAACCCAAAGAAGCCCTTTCACATACACACCATACACAGGCACCCACACCAATAACTGACACGAACACATCACAGAACGGCATGTACCTTGATCGTGAGTGACGCATTGATTCTATTTCATTACACAAGCAAACCGAAGTGGGGAAAAACAACTACTAACCACCCACTAGTTAATCTCACAACACTCTGTGGTGCTAGCCTGAAGCCACCACTGGCCAGCATCCATGCCGCTCAGGGAGGCCCTCATCCTCAGGCATCGTCCTCCTCCAAGACAGGACAGACCACCCAGGAGCACTGTCCCTGTCATGATAAATGATGAGCCAATGGGATGTAGGCTGACTATCTCAACAGGGCAGGATCTCTGCAAATGGGACCAGGTGAAGCGCTGACTCCGACATAGAAGGTAAGTAAGTAGGCTCATGCAGTCCGTTTCAGGTGCTTGCGTGCGGCCGCGGGTAGAGGGTGAGTTCAGGTACACGCATGGGGAACGAGACAAAGCGTGTCTCTTTCTGGTACAAAGTAGAGTCCTTTCCTGACTCAGTGCAGAGTGGAGGTAAGGGCTCCGCCACCACAGGGGACTGGCCAGCCCCGTGATGCCCACGAGGAAATGGAGGGGCCCACTACTCGGGGCAGACAAATACTCGGGGCAGACAAAAGCTAGTCTTCGACCTATGGTTTATGTTCACCTTTAAGATCATTAGAAAATAATGCTCCAAAATCACAGTCCCTCAGATCACTTCAGAAAACCTCTTAGAAAAGATTTTCTATTATTTTCCTGTGCTTCCAGAGAAACAACATACTCTTTCTGTTTTTGCAAAACTCAAACTGAAGTCACAGCTACTACATTATGTAACATGTCCTACATCAGGACCCAGGAAACAAATGATGCCTTAAATTTGGTGATGGAAAAAAAGTTATTTCTTGCAAGACATTCTTATGTTTTTCTTTTTCTCTTGTTAGACAACATGAAATGTACAACCCAGGAGGATTCCTGCTTTTTCCTTAATCACTGGGCTTCTCAAAACTAAACATTCAACTGGATTATGCATATCAGGTATCTGATAATATCTCTTTCTCTGTTTATGTCAGCTGCTTGCTCTGTTTTAAATGTAATGCTTCTATTACCTCAATGGAAGCACTAAATTTTGAAAATCTACTTCAAATCCTTTCCTGGAAGCAGAAAAAAAAAAATTCTAAAGAAAAATAAAAAACAGAATTTAGGAAAATTGCTTTCAAGTCCATGGACAACCCAAAGAAATCATGTCTCTTTGATAATTTACAACCAACAACTATTAAAAAAAAAAAAAAAAAGTGACATCTCTGACTCTGTCAGACTTTCTTTCATTAGACACTTGATCCTGCTCTGGGTTGCCAGATATAACAAAAGAAAAAAGGGACTTGATCCTCCGTTTTCGATCTGCTATAATTCAGGTTTCTACACTTAATTTTCTTTCAGTTACTTAAATGCTAAATTTCCCAGATGATCACATAGCGAAACAATGTAATTAAAAACTCAAGAGCTACAAAGAAAAGGGTGAGAGTAGAATGAATCCCAAACTCCCACCCTTTATATTCTGGGTTTGAAAGAAACAAAACAATAATGTAAACAAAGCTAGAATCCAAATAAAAATCATTTACCAGCTCTGGTGGCTCAGATGGTAAAGAAGCTACCTGCAATGTAGGACACCAGGTTCGATCCCTGGGTCAGGAAGATCCCATGTCAAAGGGAATGGCAACCCACTCCAGTATCCTTGCCTGGGCTAGCCTATGGACAGAGGAGCCTGGCGAGCTATAGTCCTCGGAGTCACGAAGAGTCAGACATGACTCAGTGACTAACACTAATCAGCCCCTAACTTTACAACCTGAGGATATGACAAGAAGGCCTGTACACATTTTTAAAGGAAGTCAACCTCACAGTAAAAAAAAACACACAAACACACACACAAAAACCCACCAAATTAAATGCTCAGGGTCTACTTCTCAAAATCAAAATTTTAACCTGTTTTGACCCTAACCTGTTTTCTGATAGATTCAGAATGTCTCATTAAATTTTAAATATTTGACACTCCTATTTTTAATGTTGATGATACAGACATCTAAGATTCCTTTGCTTCTCTTCCATCCTTTTCAGTTTAATAAACATTTATTAAGTATCAGGCATAGTTTTAAGTATCATGCAAGATACACATGTTAATGAAGGGCTTGATCTTCACCTTAAATATTTACCATTTAGTGGGGAAAAGCATATTGTAGAGAAATTCCCATAAACCTCATAACAGGGACCCCCTTCAACCTTCAAAGGATAAAAAAGCAAAGACCTTGACTCTGCTTTTTCAATTCTAACTTGCCACGTCCTTTGCCACCTGCTCCCACGCAGTCATCATCAGCTTAGAAGTGCTTACCTGTCTACACAGTTAACTTAAAATTTTTTTCTTAAACTTAATATAGAATTTCTATAGTTTGAGTTTTTTTAAGTGGGGGCTTTTTTTTGTGTGTGTGTGTGTCTGACTCTTTGACACCCCATGGACTGTAGCTCACCAGGCTCCTCTGTCCATGGGATTCTCCAGGCAAGAATACTGGAGTGGGTTGCCATTTCCTTCTCCATAAGTGGGGGCTTTTTAACAGCACTATTCCTAAAGTGAACTTAATACTAATCTTTTCCAAAATTTCCTTAGGCCACTAACTAATCCTTTTATAAACTACATTTTTATATTTAATTGCCTCTATTTTGCCTTTATACATATGGTGAGTGCGTGCTCAGCTGCTCAGTCACATCCAACTCTTTGTGACCCCATGGACTGTAGCCTGACAGGTTTCTCGGTCCATGGGATTTGCCAGGCAAGAATGCTGGAGTGGGCTGCCATTTCCTCCTCCAAGAATTGTCCCAACCCAGGGATCAAACCCGTGTCGCCTGCATTGGCAGGTGGGTTCTTCACCACTGAGCCACCTGGGAAGCCCTTTATATCTACCACTAATTCCTCTAATTACGATGCTGATTCCTTTTGGAGGTAACAGGTTGTGCTGCTGCTGCTGCTGCTGCTAAGTCACTTCAGTCATGTCTGACTCTGTGTGACCCCACAGACGGAAGCCCACCGGGTTCCCCCGTCCCTGGGATTCTCCAGGCAAGAACACTGGAGTGGGTTGCCATTTCCTTTTCCAATGCATGAAAGTGAAAAGTAAAAGTAAAGTCACTCAGTCATATCCAACTCTTAGCGACCTCATGGACTGCAACCTACCAGGCTTCTCTGTCCATGGGATTTTCCAGGCAAGAGTACTGGAGTGGGGTGCCATCGCCTTCTCCAACAGGTTGTACTACTAAGCTTCAAAGACCCTGAAAGCAGCATTGAGCAGGTGCTCTCCTATGCTGGCAGGGAGGCCAAGCTGGGACACACAGGGGTTCAGGGAGATCATCAGAGAACAGAGGCGCTACCACCACCCATGTTTTTACCTCGTTCACAGGCAGAACTGGAAGATTGGTCCTAGACGGCTGCCTGGTCCTCGAAGCTTTCAGTGGTCTCTTGATTTGTGGAAAGTCTTGTTTAGAAACTGTTTCCGTGGACACAGATGAGGAATGTCTCTTTAATATTTTTATAAACCACTTAGAACCTAGCAGATTTGGTTTGTGAGTCACTTTCCTGTGAGTACTGACAGAGTTCCTGGTTGGAAGGTAAGCTTTTCCATCTTGGCAACACGCAGTGTTGAATGGAGGGAGTACATTTGTATTTGATATTTTCTGGTTCATCCGCAGGATCTGAGACTTATTCAAACCACCAGTTGCTGCATCAGGAAAGAACAAATCCAAGTTCTGATTTCTTGTCAGGGCTGTGCGTGCTGCAGTCTCAAATTCCTTAAGTGGTTTTAACATTTGATGAATAAGTCTTTGGCACTGACATGCTTTTGACAAAATATGGCGAGATCCAGCCAGGGCTCTGAGAAGTCTGGCTGACATTACCATAACCCAAGCTAAAAGACAAGAATTCAAAGTTCAAGTTGAGAAAAAAAAAAAACTTAAAATAATACATACAAGATGAATGGATATAGAAGTTGTGGTATATATACACAATGGACTATTACTCAGCCATAAAAAGGCATTTGAATCAGTTCTAATGAGGCGGATCAACCTAGAGCCTATTATACAGAGTGAAGTAAGTCAGAAAGAGAAAGATAAATATCATATACTAACATATATATATGGAATCTAGGAAGATGGTACTAATGAATTTATTTGCAGGGCAGCAATGGAGAAGGCAATGGCACCCCACTCCAGTACTCTTGCTTGGCAAATCCCATGGACGGAAGAGCCTGGTAGGCTGCAGTCCATGGGGTCACTAAGAGTCGGACACGACTGAGCGACTTCCCTTTCACTTTTCACTTTCATGCATTGGAGAAGGAAATGACAACCCACTCCAGTGTTCTTGCCTGGAGAATCCCAGGGACGGGGGAGCCTGGTGGGCTGCCGTCTATGGGGTCACACAGAGTTGGACACGACTGAAGTGACTTAGCAGCAGCAGCAATGGAGAAAGAGACATAGAGAACAGATCTATGGACATGGGGGGAGGGGAGGCGAGAGAGGGTGAGATGTGTGGAGAGAGTAACGCGGAAACTTACATTACCATATGTGAAATAGAAAGCCAATGGGAATTTGCTGTATGACTCAGGAAACTCAAACAGGGGCTGTGTATCAACCTAGAGGGGTGGGATGGGGCGGGAGGTGGGAGTGAGGTTCAAGACGGAGGGGACATATGTACATCTACGGTTGATTCATGTTGATGTTTGACAGAAAACAACAAAATTCTGTAAAGCAATTATCCTTCAATTAAAAAATAAATTAATTAAAAAAACACATATAGTGTTTTCCTGGGTAACAGGTATATTTCTGTAAAACAATTTGCAAAACAGATACATCTTACTGAAGTGTGTTGTTGTTAGTCACTCAGTCGTGTCCGACTCTTTGTGACCCCAAGGACTATAGCCTGCCAGGCTCCTCTGTCCATGGGATTCTCCAGGCAAGAATATTGGAGTGGGTTGCCATTTCCTTCTCCAACTGAAGCCTACTGAAAGGTTAAAAAAAAAAATTTTAATGTTTCCATCACCTGTAGTCAACTTCTGGCCTTCTTTCTGGAGGGTTACAAGGACATGAAAAGGACCTCAAAAAACAAAACAAAACAAAACAAAACAGTAATGAGGATCTCTTCATTTACTTCACTAGCATATCAACTATTTAAAATGAAATTAGTACTTCTAAACCCCTTTATTCAAAATGTATTCAGGGACTTTCCTAGCTGTCCAGTGGTTAAGACTGCCCTGCCACTGCAGAAGGTGTGGGTTTGATTGCTGGTCAGGGAACTAAGATCCCCAATGCCAAGGCCAAAAAAAAGTATTCAGCCTTTACAATAAGATAAGCAATGAGCTGGGACCAGAGATACACCCATGGAAGACTAGGGTTCCTACCATCAAGCTAATGGTCTCCTGAAGGAGACAGGCGTGTGCAAACGCCTCATTATAACTGAGTGGAGCAGCCCTAGGCCCCACCAAAGAACTACAATAGAAGGCTCCTAAGTCTACATGAAGAGTCAGGAAAGGCTCCCAGAAAGATTCAAGCTGATTCTTGAAGGGGAACATGCTTTTCAGGGTGGGGCTGGGCATGGCAGTAGGACTAAAGGTTGTGAGACACACACACACACACCCAATAGAAATACTGTACGTAAATAATCTCCCCTCTTATTTACAGTTTAAAACATCTGTTCTTTAAAAGTAAGCCTGGAGGGACTTCCCTGGCCATCCAGTGGTTAAGACTCCACACTTCAGTGGAAAGGGGCACAGGTTGGATCCCTAGTTGGGGAACTAAGATCCCTTAGCAGGCAAAAAAAACAAAGTAAGCTTGTAGTAGTCTATGGGGCCACACAGAGTCTGACAGACTGAAGTGACTTAGCATCAGCAGTGGTAGGAAATCAATAACAATTGTTTAACAAAGTAACATGCTAGGGGCTGGAAATACAGATACATAACAACAATCTCAGTACTCAGCATCTAGTGGGGGAAACGGTAAACTGTGATGAGTACATAACAGAGTTACGTATCAATTGCTCTCAGGTGCAGAGAAAGGAACCTCTGGCTGTGGGTGGATGGGGCTTATCAGAGGTGACATTTGAACTGGGTTTCAAAAGGGCAGAGGGATCAACAAGTTACCACCCTCCACCCCCACCAGGTACACAGTTCATTTGACAACGTGCAGCTTCTGCCTCCCCGAAGCGGCTGGATCCTGAGTACTGATGCTAACGAGCTTCCACCACCAGGGAGAAGGCAGAGCTTTTCACGAGAGACGCACGCAGTCAGATACACATCTAAGAAACATATCTGCGGTGAAAATGTAGAGGAGGAACTGACAGAGACTAAGACATTGCTTCCTGAGTACTTGGTACCCAGCAAATCCTCTGCTCCACCTCACAACAATCCCGTGAGGTACTTCACAGGGGAAACGGGGGCTTACTGGGGCGGACTGCTTATAGTCAGCCATAGAGCTGGAAGCAAGTCCCTGGCCTTTCCAATTCCAAAGGAGACACTGAAATCACCGCATATGTGTTATCTCCCTTTAAAAGGATGAGGACAAGGATGAGTCCCTGTGATATTTGGGAGGCAGAACCTGCAGCTTTTAAAATATCTTCAAAAAAGCAGTTTTATCACCTGTCTTCATTGCTTCTTCTCTGATATCCCTGAACCCGCTCCAATCAGGCTTTCATTCCTAACACTTCACCAAAACCCATTTGTCAAGGCCAGCAATGACCTCTGCATCAGACTTCTCAGCCTTCGTTTTCCCTCACTGACCAGCAACATGGGATACAGCGGACCACTCCACCCCCTACCTCACTCGCCACTTTTCATCCTCGCTGGGTGCACCTCTGTCTCTCCTGCTGGTTTCCCATTCCAAGAATGTAACACACCAAAGCTCAGAATTTGGGCCACATTTCCTCTCCATTCCCAGCTCCCATTGATCTCCTCCAATCTCACAGTTTGATATAGTTACCTACACACTGATAAATAGCAAATATTTATCCCTAAACTACTCTGACAAGCATGAAAACTGTAACAGGCTCAAAACTGAGCTTCTGAAACCTTCCTGCAAATCCTACTCTTCCCACAGTCTCCCCAGACTCGTGAAGCAGCAAATACATCCTATATTTGCTAAGGCCCCTCACCTGCAGGCCACCTGGGTGCTTCTCTTCCTTCTCCATACCCAGTCCGGCAGCAAGTCCCACTGGGTTGGCTCTGACCGGTCCTCAACAACCCGGCCACCACCCTGGTCCACGCTGCTGTTTTGCTCAGGGATTACTGTCACAACATCCACACTGGGTTCCCAGCTTCTGTTCTTCACATTCTTCTGAATATTGCAACCAAATTTACTAATTTACAAAGTCAGATTCTCTCTTCCCTCTTTGTAAAGTTTAATGATGGCCTCACACTTCACTTGAAATAAAAGCCAAAGACCTTAACGTGGACTGCATGGTCCTCCCTTCTCTGGCCTTTACCACGACTCTAATGTCTCCTACAGCTTTTTCCCCCTCACTCCTTTTGCTCCAGTCACTCTGGCATCTGGATCTGTGCACTTATTACCTTACACTCTTCTCCCAGGTGTCTGTAAACCTATTTATTCCCTCACATCCTTCAGACCTCTGCTCAAATGCCTCCTAGGCAGTGACATCTTCCTGGACCACTTCATTCAAAATGCACACCAGAGACTTCCCTGGTGGTCCAGTGATTAAGAATCCATCTTGCAATACAGAACACTTGGGTTTGATTCCTGATAAGGGAACTAAGATCCCACATGCTGCAGGGAAAAGAAGTTGAGGAGCCCAAACAAAGACCCAGCATAGGCAAAAAGAACCATTAAAAAAGAAGAAGAAGAAGAAAAAAAAAGACAGCAGCACTAGCTTTTTCCACTTTCTATCTCTCCACTGCATTTAACATCATTTACCAATACTTCGTGTTCTTACTTTATTAACTCACACAAGTTATGAACTGAGTTCCTGCCATGTGCCAGACATTGTTCTACTTGCTAACACAGCTGAAAATAAAATAGACAAAAATCCCTGTCTTTTGAAACTTACATCACAGTGGGGATGACAGATAATATATGCGGTAAACCACCATTATATAAATAGTCACAATGCTATAATATATAGTCTTGATGTTACAAAATATACAGTAAGTAGTCACAATGCTATAACGGGAAGAAACAGAAGAGGAAAGGAGATTTTTGTCTCTCTCTCCTGTGGCATATAAGCTCCTTGAGGATAGAGTTGCCTTCTGTTCAGCTGTGTCTACTGTGACCAGCGTGCCCAGCACACAATACGTATTCAACTCATATTTTCTGAATGAAATATTCAGAAACATGCATCCCTAAATATGCAATTTCTTGGATGCATTTCCTACTTCTAAGAACACACCAACTAAGAAAACTGTATCAACTAGGCTACAATTCAATGGCTAAGAGGCGCTAATCTGGGAGCATGCCTTCCAATTCCTTAAGCTGCTCAAAACGATCTTTGCAGTTACCGCTGTGCACTGGCTCAAAAAAAAGATTCATATGTGTTATGGATGGAATGCTTTTTACTTCCAACTAAGTCGACCAAAGATCACCGTAACAGGCAGGGGACCTCCGCGGTCCCGGTGAAACATGTGACCCAAGACATTCAGGGCGGCGGGCAGCAAAGGCGGGCAGCAAAGGCGGGCACCAATGTGCAGGACCATACAAGCTCGGAGAACAAGGCAGTGCACTAACCTCTCGGCTGGACGAGAAGAGGGATGCGCAGGGCGCGCGAGCTTCCGCGGCCCGGCCGCAGACAAGAGACCGAGCAGCAGCCGCAGCCCGGCGCGCTCCCCGCAGCCAGTCCCAATCCCGACCGGTGTACCAGCAAGCGCCCGGCACTGCGCAGGCGCACAGGGATCCTGGCCCCAGCGGAGCGTGAGTCGCCCTGTCCACGTGACCGCAGGACCACGTGACCCGTGCCGCCGCGACCCGAGCCGCTCCCTGGTCTCT
>NW_011494720.1:1328497-1335966 GCF_000754665.1 Bison bison bison
TCCCGCTTCCTGATCCCGCTCCTCTCGTCGCCCTCAGCTGTCCCCGCCTTCGTCCCCGGAAGATATCTCTAGGTCCTGGAGTCGGCCATTGTTTGTCTCTTATACAGGCACCAAATAAAGTTTCCTCATTCAAAAGTGTTTTTTTAAACCCTCCTCCCTCGCTTTCTCGGCTCCTCCCTCGCGCGAGCACCGCCTCCTCTCCTGCGGCGGGTGAGACCCGAGCGTTGGAGTCAGGAGCGCGGAATCCGGTGATGGCGGGGCCTCCGGCGTCTCTGTCGGCGCGGGACGTAGGGTTCGTGTCGCTTTCCTCGGCCACTATCTCGGCTCCTTTTCCTCCTCCCCGCTGCAGCGGAAAGCTGAGCCTCGTGGGGAACCTGTGGGTACTGGGGGAGGGAAGCGGAGGCGGGCTGGAGGCGCCTGCTCCGCCGCCGCCAGCGAGTTCCAGTCCGCCGCCGGGTTCCGCTTCCCTAGGGGCTATGGCTCGGTTTCTAACGGCTCACGGGGAGGCGAGGGCTAGGCGGCCGCTCGCCGGGCTCCAGGCTCGGACTGTCTTTGCAGCTTCCTTGCTGTGTGATTCGTGGCTTCTTGCCTGCCTACACGGGAACGGACTGCGAATCCCGACTGGAAATCTCGGTTTACCCCTACCTCTCTCTACAAGTGATGGTTCGGGGATGTTGGTTGCCTTGCATTAATTTGTATCGAACAGTTACTGCGTCTTTAAAGTGGTTCGATACTGTTTATTATTGTTGTTTTTTAACTCACGCATGACTGTCTTGAGCGTGTTATGCCCCCTTTCAGAAGTGTAGCAGCGCGTGACTCTAACCATATTTAATAAACCTACCTTTTGAGGGGGATGCTTAAAGCTCTCTGCAAAAGTTAGGGATCTGAGATCTATAGAGAAATATGTTTCTTCCTTTCGCTAATCGGATTAATTTGTAATCCCATTATAATTTGTAATCCCATTGTACCTGTACCGTCTTGCTTTGTTAAAAGTCATAGATTGCATACAAATATACTTTTTAACTAGTGGCTCAGACGGTAAAGCGTCTGTCTGCAATGCAGGAGACCCGGGTTCGATCCCTGGGTTGGGAAGATACCCTGGAGAAGGAAATGGCAGCCCACTCCAGTATTCTTGCCTAGAAAATCCCATGGACCGCGGAGCTTGGTAGGTTACCGTCCATGGGGTCGCAAAGAGTCGGACACGACTGTACCGTCTTGCTTTTTTAAAAGTCACAGATTGCATACAGATATACCTGTTAATACAAATTGGAAGGCCCAATTTAGATTTGAGTTGTGTCCTTACTGCAAAATATTGCATAACTCAAGAACACTTGGAAAAAATTGACCGTACCAGCAATGGATTGAGGTTAGAGAAGCACCTTAGGCCCTGAATTTAAGATTTTACTCAGCTTCAGGCAAATATAGGGAGTGTCTGCATCGTTAAATTTTGAGTCCTAGGTATATCTGCCTTCATCCAAGTCCCTGGACCTGAGACGTTACTCTTGGAGATATAAACCTATGAGGAAATGTAGCAGCTAGAAAAACAGCAATACTTTCTAGTTAAGTTGTTTCCCTGGTGGCTCAGATGGTGAAGAATCCGCCTGCAATGCAGGAGATCTGGGTTTGAATTGGGAAGATCCCATGGAGAAGGGCGGAGAAGGCGATGGCACCGCACTCCAGTACTCTTGCCTGGAAAATTCCATGGATGGAGGAGCCTGGTGGGCTGCAGTCCATGGGGTCGCGAAGAGTCGGACACGACTGAGCAACTTCACTTTCACTTTTCACTTTCATACATTGGAGAAAGAAATGGCAACCCACTCCAGTGTTCCTGCCTGGAGAATCCCAGGGACGGGGGAGCCTGGTGGGCTGCCGTCTATGGGGTTGCACAGAGTCGGACTCGACTGAAGCGACTTAGCAGCAGCAGCAGCATGGAGAAGGGAATGGCACCCACTCTAGTATTCTTGCCTGAAGAAGTCCATGGACAGAGGAGCCTAGTTTATGGGGTTGCAGAGTCAGACACGACTGAGTTACTTAACACCTAACTAAGTAAAATCTCAAAGAACTGTCACTTTTTGTATCTGCTGCTTTGGAAAATTCAAATGTCAATTGATTTAGTGTTCTTTCTGTTTTTCCAAAGACTTAGTAGTAATTGTTCCAAGAAGGCAATGGCAACCCACTCCAGTACTCTTGCCTGGAAAATCCCATGGACACAGGAGCCTGGGAGGCTGCAGTCCATGGGGTCGCGAAGAGTAGGACACTACTGAGCAACTTCACTTTCACTTTTCACTTTCATACATTGGAGAAGGAAATGGAAACCCACTCCAGTGTTCTCGCCTGGAGAATCCCAGGGACGGGGGCCCCTGGTGGGCTGCTGTCTATGGGGTCGCACAGAGTCGGACACGACTGAAGTGACTTAGGAGCAGCAGCAGCAGTAGTAATTGTTAAAAGTTAAATTCTGATCAGAGCAGTTACTATTCCCTGGTGGCTCAGATGGTAAAGAGTCTGCCTGCAATATGAGAGACCTAGGTTCAATCCCTGGGTGTGGAAGATCCAATGGAGAAGGAAATGGCAACCACTCCAGTATTCTTGCCTGGAAAATCCCATGGGCAGAAGAGCCTGGCAGGCTACAGTCCATGGGGTCGCAGAGAGTAGGACATGACTGAAGCGACTTCATTTCATTTCATGGATATTAAAACCTGTTCACTGTAAAACCCACAGAATCAGAAAACATTTTTGCAATTTTTTTCCTTTAAGCTTTATGGTTCACATTTGAGGAAGGCTCTTGAAGAAATACTCAGGACATATAATCCTATTTTTGAAAATTGGAATAAGATATTTGAGTTTTTATAAGTGTGATGATCTCAGATTTAAGTTAGCATAGGAAAGTTGGACAGAAGTATTGCAACTGTCTGTTTTTACATTGTCTCTGGTGATCTGAAGACATAAATGAACTGATAAGTTGTTTTGTGCTTTCTATTTAAAAACTTAACAGTGCTAAAATTTTTTTCTATCCGGACTATATATTTCCTTAAACTAATAATACATTCAATGATAATCTGTAAATCTTGATTTTTGTATGGCTAAAATCAAGAATATATTTAATTTTTGATTCAGGTATACTCAGATTTTTCCTCATCTCCAGCTTTCTTCATTCTCTGACACTTCTAAAAAATCTCTCATTTTCTGGTTGGGAAAGCAAGATGGTAACTTGCCTTAATTTTGCTTCGGGTCAGAGAGGAAGAAAGGAGTTACTGGGAAAGCAAAGAAGGCAGCAAGAAAAACCTTTGAAAACAATTAATGTTGGCTGGGAATATAGACAAAGAGAAGCAGGGGTGTAAATGTCTTGCCCTACATACTTCTGCACTGTAAAGTGTTTCAGGCATTTTTACATCCATTGCCTCACCTTTCTAGGTAGGAAAGGTCATTTAGTAAATAATAAACCTAGGAGGAAAGCCTATTTGACTTTTAGGATAATTCTGTTTCTGTCTTACCACTTTGTTAGACTAGTTTCTGGTTAAGGAGAAGAAAAGGAATACAATAAGAAGGATAAGAATGATTAAACACTCTAGGGAATAGTCTGAGATTTGAGGCACAAACCATGCTTAGTTTTTATGATACACCAGAGAGGTTTTCCAGGCTTCCCTGGTGGCTCAGATGGTAAAGAATCTGGCTGCAATGCGGGAGACCCAGGTTTGATCCCTGGGTGGGTAAGATCCCCTGGAGAAGGGAATGGCTTAACCACTCCAGTATTCTTGCCTGGAGAATCTCATGGACAGAGCCTACAGTCCATGGGGTTGCAAAGAATCAGACACAACTGAGCAACTAACACTCTCAGAGAGGTTTTCTGATTTTCTTGAGTTGCTCCAGGAGTTGGGCAATGCTGGTTTACTTTACAGGAGTTGTTTGCAAAAGAATTTAAATTTAGATGAGATGTTCCAAAAACTGAAAGATGACAGTCTTCTAGTGTGAATGCTACTGAATAATCTGCTGTGTGTGTGACTCTTTTCTAGATCATTTGCATATCTTTCAGTTAAAGACAGATCACCTCAGATCTTAACCAAAGCTATTGATACATTGCATCGACATAAAAGTGAATTTTTCGAGAAACATGGAGAGGTAAGAATTGTGTTTTTACGTAATTCTTTTGTGGTTAAGTTTAACAAACACAATAAGCAGATTTCCGTATGTGGTAATGGTCATTTCACCTGGAGATAAGTTCATGACATGAAACTTCAAAAAAAGGCAGACTAGCTAAGGCAAGATAATGTCGAAATGAGATCTGTTTGTGTTCTTTGATTTTTCAACTTAAGAATTCTAAATTTAAATGTTTATTCGTTTGTGAAAGACATAAATTGTAGTTTTGAAATGTTTTATTTTTTCCTTCTTAAATTTAGATCCATAAAAATTTGTTACCCTAGAGGAATTATGCATATATGTGTGTACATATATATATATTTATAGTTATAGATAAGATAACTACATATAAACTGATTTTAGTGTAGACTATTCATACGCGTGTGTATATATATTATATACATATATATATATATATATATAAAAACTGCCCCCCACCCATATTTTTACAGAAAGGCCTGGAAGCTGAAAAGAAAGCAATTTCTCTTCTTTCGAAATTACGGAATGAATTGCAAACAGATAAACCGATTGTTCCTTTGGTTGAAAAGTTTGTTGATACTGACATATGGAATCAGTACCTAGAATATCAACAGAGTCTTTTAAATGAAAGTGATGGGAAACCAAGGTGGTTTCTCTCACCGTGGCTATTTGTAGAATGCTACATGTATCGTAGAATTCATGAAGCAATTATCCAAAGGTAAGTTTGTAACCATCAAATAACAAATGTAGATAATTTATGCTTTCTTTAAAATTATAAAATGGTAATTTTTAAAATAAAAGCCAAATGAAGCCTGAATTCAGTTCAGCAGATATTAATGGTGCTATTAGATATTTCTGCAAATGTTATTGTTGTAATTGATTATTGGCAGTTATTATCCACTTGCTTAGAATAGACCTAAGATTGAATATCTGAAGTAGGACCTAATTATAAAAAGTTTAATTTTTTATAATCAATAATTTATAAATTATAATTTTTAATTTTTATAATTAAATTTAAAATTTTATTATAAAAAAGTTCTTATAAGAACTTTTAATTAGTTAGAAGTTATATAAAAATAAAAAATTATTACAAATTTAATTTGAAGAATACAACAAATTGTTCTTAATAAGCAAAAAAATGTTAATTTGAAATAATTATTTATGTAAAAAGTCAAGATGGACAAAGTAAGCATATGTTTTGTTTTTAAAAATAGATAATATGTCAGAATTAATTTGCTAAAGGAAGTCAACAGAACAGTCAATAGAACTGCATTGTTCTGATGCACTATCTTAATTTTCCACTCTTGTTTTTAATGGCTAGATTAGAAAAGGACTCAAAGTTAAATACATGTTCCAGAATAACTTTTTATGGTTATTTACACTAATTAATTTTTCCCTAGGAAAATTATGATAGAGAACTGCCTTACAGAATAGAAGAAAATGTAATGTGGATCATACTTTTAGCTCACAGGTTACAGAAATACAGATTTGCTGAGTAAGAGGAATCCTTTGGTGTCCATTCCTCAACATAGCGTAGGATACTTGAAGACACTTAAACCAGCGCTGAAAGTAAAATAAAAAGATTACTTAGGGAAACATGCGTAAACTTGAGTCTATTTTTTTTTCTGTTTTAATGTTTATAAATTATTATAAGGTCACACTTTTTTTAGTATTTGCTGAATAAGTGTGTTTTAGGTCTTGTGCTTTAAAAGCAGAATACACTCACTAAAAATACAGCATATTACCTGGCACCCAGAGCCAAGCAAAAGACTAGCAAGCACTGGACTCTGTCAGGTACTGAATACCGGCTCAGTTCTCGTTGTTTTGCAACCCAGTGACATAGGTGCTGTGGTTTCCATTTTACAGTGGAGGAAACTGAGGCTCAGAGAGATTAGTATCTTTTCCGAGGCTGCGTGGTGAGTAACTGGTAGAGCCAGTATTGGAGCCTGGTCTGTGCAAATCAGATAAGCCCCCTCCTCAAACAAGTAGTGCATTTGGATATCTTTTCAGGACTGAGATTAGTCTGGTGTTCGGGGTGATGGTTTCATAACTCTCGAAAATACGCATGTATCAGACAAAGCTGCCGAAGTGTTGAAACACTGAGTGGCGCCCTGAATAGGCTTGGAGGAGTTCGAACGCTAGAGAAGTAAAAGCAATGCTGTTTCTGTTTCTGGAGTGGATCCAGTTCAGAGTGAAAAATCTAGGACAGAAGCTTACAAACCCAGCTGCTTATCACCCAGTTGGGCAAAAGTTTTTTGGTTTGGTTTTAAATATGCAGATTTTGAAATTGTTATATTAAATCCTAATGGTATTATTTGTCCATGGTGGGGCCTGTACATAGATTTTTCTTTCCACGCCCCAGGGAGATTCTGCCCAGCCTGTGCTGCTAACCATTGGTCCAGGAATAGCTTGATAAAAGGGATAGATAAAAGGCAACATTCAGCTTGAAGTTCAGAAACGAGAATATTAGTGAGTCAGGGGTGTGAAACTCTCCTAAGGGGATTTCTTAGGCAAATATTTGAAGATCTAGGTATTTGTCTGATACTCAGGTTATAGGTAGTACAAAGAAGGGCTGTCCTACAGCGGAGCTAGCACTGAAGTAGTTTTTTTTAATCGAAGTACAGTGGTTTATAATATTGTGTTAGTTTCAGGTATACAGCAAAGTGATTCAGATATATCTGTGTGTATGTGTGTGTGTATATGTATATACATATATTAGATTATTTTCCATTATAGGTTATTATAAGATATTGACTATAGTTCCCTGTGCTATACTGTAAATCCTTGTTGCTTATCTGTTCTATGTATAGTAGTAGTATCTGTTAATCCCATCAGTTCAGTTCAGTTCAGTCGCTCAGTCGTGTCCGACTCAAGTTTAATCAAGTAGCTCAAGTCACTCAGGAGAGCCTGTATTTGAATCCAAGTCTATTTTGCTCAAATCCTGTATGTATCCCCTTCACACCACTCAGCTGTCTAGGTCAGTGTGAAAATCAGGACAAAGTTCTTATCTAGAGAGACAAAAGCTGGCATCATCATCACATCAGTCAGTTCAGTTCAGTCGCTCAGTCGTGTCTGACTTTTTTGCGACCCCATGAATCACAGCACGCCAGGCCTCCCTGTCCATCACCAACTTCTGGAGTTCACCCAGACTCACGTCCATCGAGTCAGTGATGCCATCCAGCCATCTCATCCTCTGTTGTCCCCTTCTCCTCCTGCCCCCAATCCCTCCCAGCATCAGAGTCTTTTCTAATGAGTCAACTCTTCGCATGAGGTGGCCAGAGTACTGGAGTTTCAGCTTTAGCATCATTCCTTCCAAAGAAATCCCAGGGCTGATCTCCTTCAGAATGGACTGGTTG
>NW_011494720.1:1336202-1350135 GCF_000754665.1 Bison bison bison
ACTGTTTCCCCATCTATTTCCCATGAAGTGATGGGACTGGATGCCATGATCTTCGTTTTCTGAATGTTGAGCTTTAAGCCAACTTTTTCACTCTCCTCTTTCACTTTCATCAAGAGGCTTTTGAGTTCCTCTTCACTTTCTGCCATAAGGGTGGTGTCATCTGCATATCTGAGGTGATTGATATTTCTCCCGGCAATCTTGATTCCAGCCTGTGTTTCTTCCAGTCCAGCATTTCTCATGATATACTCTGCATATAAGTTAAATAAGCAGGGTGACAATATACAGCCTTGACGTATTCCTTTTCCTATTTGGAACCAGTCTGTTGTTCCATGTCCAGTTCTAACTGTTGCTTCTTGACCTGCATACAAATACTCCTAATTTATCCCTGCCCTTGAAGTAGTTTTTAAGTGTCCAACTTGTTAGGTTTCTTATATGAAGAATTCCTATCCTGGGTCAGTGACCCATCCAGAGTAACCAAAGGAAAGGAAAGTCGCTCAGTTGTGTCCAGCTCTTGGCAACGCCATGGACTGTAGCCTACCAGGCTCTTCCCTCCATGGGATTCTCCAGGCAGGAGTACTGGAGTGGGTTACCATTTCCTTCTCCAGGGGATCTTACCGACCCAGGGATCAAACCCGGGTCTCCCGCATTCCAGGCAGACGCTTTAACCTCTGAGGCACCAGGGTATCTTTCTGGCTTTTACAGGATCCCAAAGCACACATAGGGGCTTCCCAGGTGGCACTAGTGGTAAAGAACCCACCTGCCTATGAAGGAGATGTAAGAGGTGAAGCTTCGATCCCTGGTCGGGAAGATCCCGTGGAGGAGGAAATGGCAACCCTTCCAGGATTCTTGCCTGGAGAATTCATGGACAGAGGAGCCTAGTGGGCTATAATCCATAGGATCAAAAAAAGTCAGGCACCACTCAAGGAACTTAGCACACGTGCACAGAAAGCACATGTTAGCTTTAAGATATGTTTCTGGTGACTTTGCCCCTTACACTGAAACATATTTTGAATTTTCTTTGTCAAGATGTATAGTTTGTGTTTTTTAGAGTTAAGTGGTTGAATAGTCTGCAAATCTAAATTAAGATTCAAAGTTTTAGCCATATGTAAAATTTAAATATGCTTCAGATACTGAAAAATGAAAATACGGAGAAAATGGCAGACATTTTTAAGCTTTTATTAAAGTGTGATGTACATGCTGAATAGTACATATTTCTTAAGTATTCAGCAGTCTTTACCGGAACATGCTGTGTCCCTAGTGGTCAGATCAAAAGGCAGAACTTTAGGCCCCCACACGCTGCCTTTGGATCCCAAACATTCAAACACATATTCTTGGTGAACATCTGTGTGTATTTCTGTTGGGTGTATACTTAGGAGTGAACCCCTGGGTCAAGTGTGTACACATATACAGCTCTGCTGCTGCTAAGTCGCTTCAGTCGTGTCCGACTCTGTGCGACCCCATAGACGGAAGCCCACCAGGCTCCCTTGTCCCTGGGATTCTCCGGGCAAGAACACTGGAGTGGGTTGCCAATGCATACAGCTCTAGTAGATTCTAAAGTGGCAAACATTTTAAGTTCTCTGAAATCATTTATAGCTATGGAGTTTGCTCTCTTAAAGTGTAAGGAGCAAGTCTCAAGGGGTTTCCCCAGCAGTCCACTGGTTAAGCCTCTGCACTTCCAATGCAGGGGCCCAGGTTCAGTTCCTGGCTGGGGAGCGGAAATCCCACAATCAGTGCCACAAGGCCAAACGAGGATCTGCAGGTTTTCCTGTAAAGGGCCAGTCGGTCAATATTCTAGGCTCTCAGACGCCTCAGCTTTAGCGGTGCCAGAGCAGCCACAGGCAGTATGTAGGTGAATGTGGTTGTGTTCCGAAGGAACAGCAGAGTTATGGACCCTGAACTTTGAATTTTGTGTATCACAAAATCTTTTTCAATTTTTTTTCAACTCTTCAAAAAAGCCATTCTGAGCTTGCAGATCATACAGAACAGGTAGTGGGCCAGAGAGGGCCTGCAAGCTGCAGTTTGCTGACCACCACAGTGGAACCCATGCATCCAAATACATTGATCCCTTTACCTCACCTTGAGAGACTGATTCATTTCAGCAATGCTGCCATTGCTACAAAAGTCTTTTAATTCTTTGAAACTTCTTTCAGAGCCAGTTAACAAACCTCAAAACGAGATTAGTCTCATTATTATTTAGTCACTCCTCATTTTTGACCAAAAATGTTTTATTCCATTTGATCTACACGCTTCATTCTACTGAAATTGCTGTGAGTGACTTTTGGCTATTTCCAAAAACAAGTTAACTCCAAAGCATGAAAATACTGGACGCTGACAGGACACTTAATAACAGGTTCTGAGGAAAATCCCCAAAGAGGCATTCCGAAAGTGCTTTGAGCAGTACTCGACGCTGACAGGACATTTAATAACAGGTTCTGAGGAAAATCCCCAAAGAGGCATTCCGAAAGTGCTTTGAGCAGTGGCAGCGCTCTTGGGCTAAGGTGTAGCTTTCCAGGCTGCCTCACTGACTGGAGGGAGGCAGCCATCACTGGGGTGTGTAAATTCTGGCATGTTTTTGATTTTGATTTTAATGAATCCCGTTGCATCTGCCATATTGCCTTTTTATCCTAAGGTAGGAGACCCCTGGAAAAAGTAGCTAATTTTGAAGATCAGATTCTGTAAAGTCTGTTATGCTAGTATGTATACCTTCTGAGTTACGTTTTTCTTATGTCAATATTATTTGATCTCTCATTAGACAACATGAATATGTAGACATGGAACATACATCACCGTTGGTCAAAGTCAACTTGGGAGTAAAAGTTGCTAAAAAATTAGAAATTACACATAAATGATCAAAAGTCATCATTACAATAAGATTTACATTAGTGCTGTCTGCTTTATAGCAAGTAGTCATTGGGTTCCTGTAATATTCTGTGTTTGACTCCTTTACAATTACTATATTATAATATTCAACTATTCTGTTTATATCCATATGTTATTTGGAGCCTGAGCCACACTGAGCACCCGAACAAATGTTTGTTAAACTGTCATGAAATTCTGTTTCTCTTTCCCCCTTTTCCTAAAAACCCACTGGATAAATAATTATGGATACAGTCCCTATAATTATTTAATACTTCCGGTATATTTGACAACTAATTAAAATGAGTTTGGGTATTTATTTTTGCATAACTTATTTAATTTTATTTAGTTAGTGTAAATTGATTATTTTTGTGTAACTTGTCTGTGTTATACCTAATAAAAATCACCACTAATTTTTTGGATGGGTTGCTACTATTCTCTTTCCTTTAAAAAACTGCAATTACTCAAATGTTTAAAAAAAGGTACAGAGTTATAGAAATGTTTCACTTATTATTTTTTTCCTATTTTAGTCCACCAATCGATGACTTTGATATATTTAAAGAATTGAAAGACCAAAATTTCTTTGAATCTCAGGAATCTATCATTGCCTTATGTACTCATCTGCAAGAGTTGAGGAAAACTATTGAAGACCTAGATGAAAATCAACTGAAAAATGAATTTTTTAAAGTTCTTCAGGTAAATATAATTTATATTATTATAATATTCTAATTATTCTAATGACAAATTTTGATCATTTATGTGTAGATTTCTAATTTCTTAGCAACTTTTACTCTCAAGTTGACTTTGACCAGTGGTGATGTATGTTCCGTGGCTACATATTCATGTTGTTTAATGAGAGATCAAATAATATTGACCTAAGAAAAATGTAACTCTCCTGAGTCTGTTTGTTTATTTAAATTGTTGAAAAGTAAACTGGTATACATTTAACAGCAGGGAGACACTGTGGGGGAAGAGGCTTCAGGAAATGAGGAGCAGAGAGGAGAGGGGCTGCAGGGACCCCCCATAGAAGCCAGGGTGCATTGAAGCAAAGACAAGGACTTTGGTTTTTACTCATGCTGAAATGAGAAGCTGTTAGAAGGTTTTGATCAGAGGAGTAACATAACATGACTTAGGTCAAGAATTACTTCTGCGAATAGACTGAAGGCACAAGGGTAGAAATAGGTAGTTCTGTTACTGAAACGACTCAGGTCTGGACCAAGCTGGTAGTACAGGTCACCAGATTCTGGATATGCTTTGAAAGTAGAGGCCACAGCTTTTTTATGCAGCATTATTAGAGAAAATGTAGATTGGATGGACATTTTATATTGAGTTTTGTAGAAATGAATTTTATGAACATTTTTAGCATCCTCCCATTATGTCCTACGTAATAAGAGTTTTTTTTAATTGGTTATTCAAAAGAAGGGTACATGTATTGTGCTTTTTCTTTTTCAGATTTCACTGTGGGGAAATAAGTGTGATCTGTCTCTATCAGGTGGGGAACATATTTCTCAGAAGACCAATATAATGAATTCATTGGAAGACCTAAAACCTTTCATTTTAGTGAACGACATGGATCGTCTTTGGTCATTGCTAAGCAATTGCAAGAAAACAAGAGAAAAAGAATCTGTTACTCGAGTGGATATTGTTCTGGATAATTCTGGGTTTGAACTTATTACAGACTTAGTATTAGCTGACTTCTTGTTGTCCTCTAAACTGGCAACTAAGATCCATTTTTATGGGAAAACGATTCCATGGTTTGTTTCTGATACTACTCTACACGATTTTAATTGGATAATCAAACAACTAAAGCATTCTAATAATAAGTGGGTGTCCCAATGTGGGGTTGACTGGGAAGACCATATTAAAACGGGCAGATGGGTTTACCTCGATCATATATTTTGGACTCTGCCTCATGAATTCAGTGCAATGTCTCAGGTCGCTCCTGATTTACATGCTGCACTACAAAAGGCTCATTTAATTTTCTTCAAGGGTGACTTGAATTATAGGAAGCTGACGGGTGACAGAAGATGGGAGTTTACTGTTCCGTTTCATGAGGCGTTGAGTGGCTTCCACCCTGCACCTCTGTGCAGCATCAGAACATTAAAGGCTGAGGTTCAGGTTGGTCTGCAGCCTGGGCAAGGTGAACAGCTCACAGCTTCTGAGCCCAACTGGCTGACCGCTGGGAAATACGGAGTATTTCAGTTTGATGGTCCACTCTGACTTGGTGTAGGAACTTTCAGTTGTGTAGAAAGATCTGACCGACACTCGGCAGCCCCAACAAACCTCTGGGAAGCTTGGCTTCTCGGTGGTGATTTGTACACTCTCTGATGCTTTCTCGTTTGAACGCTTAGCCCCACTACATTGTTTTGGGGCTAGGTGCACTGGTTACAGATAAGTTAACACTGATGTTGGAATTTCAGTAACTTATTTCAAGTCAAAGGTATCATTTCAGATGGTTTTAATGAACTTAATTAGGCAGAAATAGAAGTCAATTCTGCTTTATAAGTTAACATTTTAAAAAATACTGTGCTGCATGGTATTTAATATTCTAGGAGGCATGAAATTTTACTTGATTTGGGGCTCTAAGGGCTCAGTGATAATATAATATACATCTTAAGTATGCTTTGTAAAGAGAGGCATTTCTTAACTGATATCTGAACACGTGAAAGTAAAATTTACCTCATAAGTTATTATAATTTTTAATTTTGTTACTGGATTTTCTTTCATTTCCATATCTATCATTTGCACGCGTTTGTATTTTGATCTGTGGAAAGGGTGGTTGGAAACTCAAAATTGAACAGAATAAAACAATTAGTACTTGAGGAAAGGTAATATCTTTACATTCTGTTTGTGCTATCCATAATCAGCTGAAATACATTATTTTAACACATATGTGTTTTAAATGAACAGAATTGCTGTGCAGTCTTAAAAAAAAATCCATTAGATAGGAAAGATTCTTCTGTGTAGACTTTGTACTACCAATGATTTAATTCACTTTTTATAATCTTGCACATTTATTGGCGATCACTATAAATTTCAGGTCAGTTTGTTTTGCACCTGAAATTGAAAATAAATCTGGACATGTTTTCTTGCACCAGAATAATAAAATGAATTGTAAAGTGTATCAAAAATCTCATCGGTTTTATCTTTCAGTGGAGGAAGGGCAAGAAGGGAAGATTAAAGGTGAACTCTATAAAGTGTACTCCCAGTACACCACCCCCAGTGTTCCTGTTAAGATTTAGTATTTTCACAGTTATGCCACCATGACCACAATCTACTTTCAGACCATCTTCATCCGGCCTAAAAGACAGGGCTCTGCCTAGAGTCTTCTCCCGGTCCCCCACCTGTTTCTGCCCCAGCAAGTTTGGCCTCTGTGTGTTTGGCATAGGTACAGAGGAGCATGTAGGAGGAGGCTGAGGCTCTGAGGTCAACTGAGGGTGAATTTTCCACTGAAGAGCTCAGTGGTCTTGGAAAACATTCCCGAAATAGCATCTTCAATTGCTTCCACTGCTTAACAGTAACATACTTGGTTAAGGATGAAGTAACTCCTGGATAAAGCAGTCTGTAAATTTCATGCAACACTTTTTCAGCAAGATATAGATCCAGTATCTTACAGGTATATTACAAGACATAGATCCAGTATCTTGTAGGTATATTATAATAAAAATGTGTAAGAAGGGTAGGTAAATAGGTAGAAAATGGTGGTTATACCACACATGGGCCAGTGGTAGAGTCCATCTGCCAATGAAGGAGACAGGAAACAGGTTTGATCCCTGGGCTGGGAAGATTCCCCTGGAGCAGGAAATGGCAACCCATTCCAGTATTCTTACCTGGAAAACTCCATGGACAGAGAAGCCTGGCAGGTCCTAGTCCATGGGGTCGCAGAGTCAGACACAACTGAGCATCTTTGTGTTTGGCATAGGTACAGAGGAGCACTCACGCACACACATACTCCATGGATTTATGTTACTTTTCGATTAAACAGCAAATGAACAAGATTTCTTGGGATGACCCACCTCCCGGATTTGAGGTGGCATTTTGGTGTTTGATACAAATGCAGTAATCCTTTTGAACTCTTTAATGGCCAGAATCCATGTTATTCAACCTCAAAGTTTTATTTCTAGAAAAGAAATTCCCACTGCAAAAGGCAACACCAATGTAGTTCAAACTCTACTTAGGTTTTAAGAAAATCCTAGGGTGAATGGAAAATACAATTCAGAGTTAGATTTATTAAAATTCCTTCTCCTGCTCATTTTCCTAATAGCTCTCTCTGCCCAGGCCCTCACTGAGTCTTGTTCTCAAGCCTCTAACTCCACAAAACTTTCTCCCCTCTACTCTTGACTATTTTTGCTGGACTGAGTTGGGGTGTGGGGCGTCTAGGAGACTGACTACTTCTACACATGTGTGCTTTATTACCTTGGTAAAGTGCCCATGCAGTGTCTGACACTCACAGTATGATGCCTTGATACTTGATATGATACCTTGACATTATAGAAAGTGAGTAAGGTGGGGGGAAAATGAGAAAAATGATGACATTATTCCACCACCACCAGTACTCCTGTTAAGATTTTGGTGTTTCTCCATGCCTAGACATATTTTTTACATTTCTAAGAAAAAGCAAGTTTGTACTGTTTAAAAATTTTTTTTCTTCCGTTTTTAAATAATTGATATTGTGTTCAGTCACTCAGTTATGTCCGATTCTTTGTGGCCCCATGGCCTATAGCCCACCAGGCTCCTCTGTCCGTGGTATTCTCTAGGCAAGAATGCTGAAGTGGGTTCCCATGTCCTTCTTTAGGGCATCTTCCTGACCCAGAGTGTGAACCTCAGTCTCCTGCACTGCAGGCAGATTCTTTTTCTCTGAGCCACCAGGGAAGCCCTCGTTTGTCATAATTTTTTCCTGGTAGAGGAATGGAAGACTTTTGGATAGGATGACCTGGGACTCATATTGATCAATAGTGATCTGGGACTCATAAATATTTGATTTACAATCCTTGGTCTCCTATTAAATCCATGACCTAAGTCACATTCTCACAATTTTACTGGAAAAGGAGAAGTTATTTCTGGTCAACTTGAACTACATTCAATCGCAAAGCCAGATTCCCTGGGGAGTCATGCTGAAAGCTATCAACAGTCTGGCACCCCCTAGAGGCTGTCTGAATATTCCATGAACCCTGACCTCTTCCCTTCATCTTTAAATTACAAGGAGCCTTGAGTACTCTGAGCCATCTCATCAGAGACCACCGTTGACCTTGTTCTCCTACCTTCCTGCTTTTCTTTGCTGGGTCACATTTTCCCCACTCTCAGACCTTTTAAAATATAGAAAGGAAAATCTGTTCTTATGGAAGACACTTCTAAAATGTTGATTTCCATTAGTTGTACATTTTTGACGGGCAGCCACTGACTGTGTCCGCCGTGTTTCCCCTCACACAGAATACTGAGCACGGGGTAGCTGTTCAGTGAGTGGCTGGGGGGTGACAAATTCTAGCCTTTGAAGTAATTTTCTTATCTCCCTGATGTGATGCTATTTAAATTGAAATCTGAAGGATGAAATGGGTCTACTTGAAAGTCTATTCGATGAAATCAATTAGTACTTGTTAAATGAATAAAGAAATCTATGTCATATAATTGGGAGTTTTGCACAAGGACAGGGAGGCCTGGCGTGCTACGATTCATGGGGTCGCAGAGTCGGACACAACTGAGCAACTGATCTGATCTGATCTGATGCATCTTTGAATACTGCTTTATACCTTCAATATTATATTGTGCCCAGTTTCCCATTTGTTAATTCTTCAAAATGTGATTTTTAATGACTGTAAACATTTCATGATATAGCTAGATTGTATTTTATTTTGCTATATAGATTGTCCAAAATCTTTGCTATCATTAAGGAAGCTGATAGGAACATCTTCAGACAACCAGTACGAAGATTTGCAAGTCTTCAGTTACTGAGAATTGCTTGAAGCCACCCAATTATTCTAGTCCTTTGAAATAATTGCTTCTATTAGGCTTGTATTTGGCTTTTAGGCCCAAACTCTCAACATTGAGTAATTGCTTTATATGAGAAGCAAAGTCACTTTTTGCCTTTCTTTAAAAAAAAAAATTCACACTATATGCTGATGACTTTCAGTCCTGCTTGAGTTCAATACAAAGTTTAGGCACAAGGGGGAGATCCATTAGCACTGGAAAGTGGCTGGATTTTTCTTCTGTACTATTTAGTACAGAGATTTCAGCAAGAAAAACTGGCAGAGTATAATTTTCATTGTTGACTACACACATTCTTGTGGTTTCAACTTTAAAATCATTATCCTGGAACAAGGATTTGGTAAAACACAGTAAGGTCAATGACAACAAAACTGTATCCTCATTCTTTTCTTGGCTAAAATTTTCTGTTACATGTAATGTTTGTAACCATATGTTACCGTAGTTAATCATAGAAGTATATCAACATAGGTGAATTTGAAAATAAAATTCTGAAAAAGTGGAGAAAAGAAATAGTGTTTCATTGTTTTTGCCTGGAGAATCCCAGGGACAGGGGAGCCTGGTGGGCTGCCATCTATGGGGTCTCACAGAGTCGGACACGACTGAAGCGACTTAGCAGCAGCAGCAGCAGCAACAACATAGAAAAGTCACACTAGAAAAAACCTTGTAAGAGAATAAAAATAATTGCTTTTCATTTCACTTAAACTTTGCTTGAAAAAGCAAAACTGTACTGGTTTTCTTAACTGTAACAGCAAGTTAATTTTCACCATAATTCAGAAAATTTAAAGGAGCTAATATTTCAATTCTATCTTACATTTAAGAAGATAAACATTGGGCTTGGTATATCCCCAATCCAGAAATTCTGCAACTGGGATTCAAGGGTTTCAGGGATAGAATTCAGGTGACCTATAAGTTTGGGTGAAAAAAAATTTTCATCTTTCTTTTTATTAATCTCTAATTGAAAAGTCGTATTTCCTTCAGTATTGATTATTGGCCATAAATTTCAGCAATATTTGCAGTATCTGTGTTCCTGTCACCTGCAAAAATCACAAGTCCTTCCATATTACATTGTGGTTGCTCCCACTATCTTGAATTATTGCCTTATTATTACATCGAAAATTTAGATGTTTTATTTGGAGAAGTTCATGACCCAAAAAAGTTAACAATACATGCTCTCGTTTTTGTTTTTTTTTAACTTTTCCTTCAGTTTTCTTTCTTTTTCATAAAGTTGGTGAAAGACATGACTGGGTTTATTTTCATGATTTTGTGTTTGAAGTGAAGAGGAGATACATCATACTGTGTTTTTTCTTCCCATTTCAGACTTCACTTAATATAATTCTTCTATTGTCCAGCTTGATTTCTTCCAGGGGTCCTTAATGAGAAAGAAAAGATTTCACATTTGCACATGGAATGACTCATCCTTAATCTATCACTACAAGGCTTTTGTGTGTGTGTGTGTGTTGGTTTGTTTTTTTTTAATTAAAAAAAATGAAAAAGTATTTGAAATGTTTTCCTATTTAGAACTCATCTTAAAATGTTTTACAGGTCTTAAAAATCAGAAATCAGAAAGAGCTGTTTAAAATATGAAGCAAGAAGCAGAATTCAACAAAATTTCTTTGACATATATTCCCAATTTTATAATAATTACTGACAATCAGCGAATAGCAAGCATGTTATAGATGAAAGTGAAGTTGCTCAGTCTTGTTTGACCCTTTGTGACCCCATGGACTGTAGCTTACCAGACTCCTCCATCCATGGGATTTTCCAGGCAAGAGTACTGGAGTGGGGTGCCATTGCCTTCTCTAAGCCATCAGGGAAGCCCATAATCAAAAAAAGATACCGTTTATGGAGCACTATGTTCCAGGCACAGGATTAAGTGCTTTACTCATAATGTGGCATGATATCTTCATAAAAATCCCAGAGGCAAAGATTTTTATTCCATTATTTATATAGGACCACCAGGTCTCAGTGATTTCAAGTAACTGGGCACAAGGCTGCTCAACTAGTCAATGGCAGAGACAAAATTTAAGCTCCGATCTATTGGGCTCCACAAGTCAAGTATGGCTTTTATTTCAGGTTACTATGCCTTTCCCGTAATTTGTAACCATGTAATTAAATTCTTTTTAAAAATGAGTAAATATATACCATCAGTGACAATTTGAGCCAGGAGACTGTGGATGATCAGCCACGTTGTGAGTTATTAATATGTTGAAGTCTCGGGAGGAAAAGGAAAAAATCCAGTGAAAGATAATGTTTTTAAATAATCATCTAAAACGAGGGTGGGTGGGAATGGGGATTGTTTTCCTGTATCATTATATTTTGTATCATTTCGATGCTTATGAATTCATGGAATTTTACAGTAGGCTGAACACCACATTGAGAAAGGAAGCCTTCTCTTGGTGCAAAGAGCTGAACATCAGCAAATCCAGTGATGAAAAGGATGCCTCTCATGTTTCAGGCCACCAACCAGCTGAAAACCAGTGGGTAGTTCTTTTGAAGGGAAATTATTCTTGTGACCAGATGGAAGTGATTTATCGAGAATGAACTGGCTTATTCTTTCAACCAAAGGGATGATATAAAAACTGTTTTGCTGTCTTGGTGAAATCCCAAATCTGTTCGGATAAACTATTCCAACTCTTGCCTCATCATTGATAGCATTATGGACAAGTTGTTTAAAATTAAGCGAACCATAGTTTTATATCAACCTGTAAGATTATGCCTTGATTCTTTATTTCTATTTCCTTTCTCATCAGGTCCCAAATGAAGTGTTATTTGAACTGCTGAAACCCTAATAATGATGATCTGAGAGGAGACACATCAGATACCTTTCCTTATTGAGTTGGGTTCTTGTTCAGAGAAGGTAACTTGGACAAGAAATCTGAATTTCAGTCCCAGTTCTGTTACTAATTAATTATGTAGTTTTTAGCTGGCACTCAATTATTCTGTTACTTAATGTTCTCAAATATAAGCAATAAACTTGCTTTTAGCTCCATGATTTTCTGATCTAATTGTTTTTTCTGCCATACACCAAAGCAGGATAATCCTATTTACTCTTGCACAAACACTGGCATTTTACCTTTGTGGAAAATTCTACTTCTTTCTTTCTTTGTTGTTTAGTCATATCTGACTCTTTGTGATCCCGTGGACTGCAGGATGACAGACTTCCCTGTCCTTCCCTATTTCCCAGAGTTTGCACAAACTCATGTCCATTGAGTTGATGATGCCATCCAACCATCTCATTCTCTGTTGGCCCCTTCTCCTTCTGCCTTCAATCTTTCCCAGCATCAGGGTCTTTTCCAAGGAGTGGGCTCTTGACATCAGGTGGCCAAATTATTGGAAGTTTCAGCTTCAGCATCAGTCCTTCCAATACGTATTCAGAGTTGATTTCCTTTAGGATTGACTGGTTTGATCTCCTTGCTGTGCAAAATACTTTCAAGAGTCCTTCTTCCTACTTGTTAATATATATGTCATTTTTTTCTTCATGGAAAACTCTTTTTCTATTAATTTCTGTAAAACCCATTAAATTCTGTATAACTTCCCTTTGATCCCTGTCTGTAAGATGGTTAACTCCCACCTCCATATCAGGCAGGTCAATTACCTACTGAATATGACAAAGTGCTTTTGCAAGCTTAACCATTTTGGAAATTTAAGACAAATCATGAGAATATAATTAAATATGTTGATGAGCAAGAACTGAAGGATGCAATTTATTTTCAGTTAAAAGAATTGATTGAAAAATTCCCTTATGTAGACTGCTGGCACTATAGACAGAAATTCTTTATGGAATGAAGGAATATTTTTCTACATTGAGAAGTCTGACTTAGCAACAGGATTCCAGAAGTAGAAACTGAAGCTGAGACTGTTGAAAGTACAAAAGTCATTTTCCCTTCCTTTTTCCTGGCACAGTCATCTTCTTATTTGAACCTTTGCTGTATTGGTACCACTCCCTTTTCCAATGATTGTGCTTAAAAGGGGGCTTAAGGAAGGAAGTAGCCCTTGTCTTCCTCTGGAGATTTTCATGTCTGGAAGTGATGCTATAAATGTTTAATTTTACACACAGATAAAAGATTCTGAGAGAATAAGAAATTTGCCAGTGGTAGCAAGTAACAGGACCTGCATTTGAACAAGGTAGATAGGCCCAAATCCATACTTTTTGCCACCACGTACACTGCCTCTCATAATAATAATGCTCCACATTTTGCTCATTACAGTACATTTACTCATACATTTTACAAAGCACTTTTTACTTTACCAAAGAATTCACATACTATGCCACATCAACATAAGAGTGTTATGAGATAGGTTATTATTACCTTAACTTGATCGAAGGGTGAAAGAGGTTCAACAAGGTTCAGCACAGCTAGTAAGTGTCTGGATTGGGGCTTGAACCCAAAAGCTCTAAAGTCTCCTGTTCTTTGTATGGTCCCATAAATTCTTTAGGACAATAGTGAGGTTTCTCAGAGATCAGAAGTGTCTCCCCAAAAGTTAGACTTTGTTCTATTGACCATAGTTCTCAACCTGTGCTTCTGAGAGCGCTTGGGGTTCTGGGGAGGTACTCTGGGACTTGGGCTTAGGTGTAAGAAAGGCGCGATGGGGAGGCACTCTTTTTTATATGCTATAAATGCATTGACTTGTGATTTTATTTTGCTTATTTTACAATATTTATTATTTATTTATTTGGCTGTGCTGGATCTTAGTTGGCACACGCAGAATTTTGGATCTTTGTGGCATGTGAGATTTAGGACTCTGACCAGGGATCGAACCCAGGCTCCCTGCATTGGGAACGTGACTCTGACCAGGGATCGAACCCAGGCTCCCTGCATTGGGAACGTGAAGTCTTAGTCACTTGCCCACCAGGGAGGTCCTGGGAGGCACTTTAGTAGGGTTCTAGAACCCCACCCTTTGTCAGCTAGGTGAACCAGGGAAATCCCCAAATTGGTCTGTTCTACACACAGGACTCCTGAAAAAGTTTCCAATTGAACAGATTCATTGGCAAAAAGGAGAAAGAGGCTTGGAAACTACTGCTATAGGCAATATGGAGCCATTGAGAGTTTCTGAAGAGGGAAGTGGGAAAAGGCATGTGTTAGAAAAATCAATC
>NW_011494720.1:1350235-1355916 GCF_000754665.1 Bison bison bison
GAAAAATCAATCTGGCAGTTTTGTGGTGAGTGTGAGTGAAAGTCATTCAGTTGTGTCCAACTCTTTGGGATCCCATGGACTATACAATCCATGGAATTCTCCAGGCCAGAATACTGGAGTAGGTAGCAGTTCCCTTCTCCAGGGAATCTTCCCAACCCGGGGATCGAACCCAGGTCTCCCACATTGCAGGAGGATTCTTTACCAGCTGAGCCACCAGGGAAACCCAAGAATACTGGAGTGGGTAGCCTGTCCCTTCTCCAGGGGGATCTTCCTGACCCAGGAATCTAACTGAGGTCTCCTGCATTACAGGCAGATTCTTTACCAACTGATCTATCAGGGAAGCCCAGTTTTGTGGTAGGAAATTTTCAATGTGGAGAGTCTGGGTAGGGAGAGACAGAAAGGAGGTGATAGAAATAGGGGAGGTTTCACAAGAGGATGGGAGAGGACAGGAAAGTCAGAGCAAGATGTAGGAACAGCAAAAACTCAGTTTCTCTGGATCTTAGGGTTCAAAGGACTAAATATTTTTTGCATATTTATTTTATTTTAAAAATTATAGCCAACTTTCTTTCCTTTGAAGTACAAATCTAAGAATTTCAGGATATGTATAGATCCATGACCACCACCATAATCAACACACAGAACAATTCCATCTCCCCCAAACTCCCTCGCACTGTTCCTCTATATTCACCTTTACTCCAACTCCTAACTCTTGGAACCACGGATCTTGTTCTTTGTCCTGTAGTTTTGTCCTTTTGAGAATGTCATATAGATGGGATCATACAATACAAACCTTTCGAGGTTGGCTTCTTCACCCAACATAACGCCTTTGAGATTCATGCATGTTGCTATGAGAGTCAACATGGAGATTGTGATTCCTGGAGAGTCATCCAGGAGATTCTGAGACAGGAAATAAGGCAGCAAAAGGGAGCTGTGCATTAATAATGTTGGGATCTGAATGGGTCTTTTTTCTTATAGCAAAACTTTATTTCTTTTCATATTTTTTATCACCAAAAACATTTTGTACTGAGGTACAGCCAATTAACAACGTTGTGGTGGTTTCGGGTGGACAGCAAAGGGACTCAGCCATACATACACATGGACCTCTCGTCCCTCAAACCCTCCTCCCATCCAGGCTGGCACATAATATTGAGCAGAGTTGAACGGTTTTGAGTCGAATAGAGTAATCATAGGTGCTGCAAACTCTCTAAGGGGATTGCTTCCTTTGTTCACTCAGAGAATCATTTGCTGAGCCATAAATACATGCTATGCACTGTTTTAGGTGTTGGGATGAAGTAACGAACAGAATAAAATCCTTATCCTCCCAGAGTTTACAATCCAAGTGAGGGGAAACAAGCAAGCCCAGGAGTGGTTTGATGTCAGGAGGTGATATATTTTTGACATCAAGGAGAAGAGCCTATTTTATACAGAGTGGTCAGGGACAGCCATTTGAACAGGCAGATCTGATCTTGGACCTTCTTTAACCACGGACAGAGGATAAACTCTTCTTTACTCATGGACAGAGAATACACTCTGTGTGTGGATGGATGTGGGAGAGCAGGGAGAAACTGAGGCAAAGGAGTCACGTAATGTGGGCCGGAACTGGGCTGATGATAGAGAAAAATGGAAGAAAGATGAATGTAAAGAAATATTTTGGAGGAAAATGGAGTTTACTATCTTAAGAGTTTACATAGGTTGGAAAATAATTTCTAAAAATACAGATAAACTGACCAATAATGAGGGCATTATAAATTCTGGAAACTAAGGATACTTGGTCTGACTGTACCTAATACTTTGCAGTTGAATTAATGTAAGCTATGGCTTTCAAACTGTACTTCTAAAAGCCTCTGGGGCTTTGTTAAGGTGTTTCCAGGAGTACCAGGAGCAGTTTGGGCATGGAGCTGTGTTTTCAACTGCCAGCTGAACAAGAGCAGTGCCAAGATGATCTGTTTTATGTATTTGCTTCCTTGTAAAATTTCACTGGAGTGAGGTGTGACACAGGAAAAAGAAGAGGAGCAGGATTACTGCATGGGAAACCTTACCCTCAAAACTTATTTAGTGAATAAAGAGGCTTAGACAGAAACTATTTTGGCCCCAGGGCATTGGTGGGAGAGGGGCAGGGGAGGGGGGAGCAGGTGGGCACAGCTAGTTGTGTTACAGATCTGACCCAGATAAAAAAAATTCTCCCCCTCAAATAATTGTATCATTCCGTGTTTTCCTCTAACTATATCTACACTTAGAGTTTTTATTTGCCATTCAAATGGTTCATTTTGTACTTTTAAAAATGAAAATAAATTCATAATACATCTTCTTTCATAAATTTCTAATCTTCCCATCAAAATTCATCAGGATTACATATCTGTTTTTGTTTTCAAATATGAGACATTTTATAGGTAAGGTTATGCTGGCTATAACAGGTAAATACCCAAAGCTCAACAGCTTAACAAATGGGAAGTCCAATTAGCTGGAATGTGTGGCGGGGAGGTGATGGGGTGATCTGCTCTCTGCAGACATTCAGGGATCCAGGCTGATGGAGGTTCTACCTCCTTCAATTTGTGGTTTTGGAGCTCATTCAGATTTCAGGATTTAGCCAGAAGACAGAGGAAGAGAGAGCATACAGCATCACAACAGGAAGTTTTAATGGACCAAACCTGAGAGTGATATACTTTACTTCTGCCCACATCCCAAAGGCCAGAAATTCAAAGTTACACCTAACCAGGTTTGGTGAACAGCTAGCCTGTCCAGGACACATACATGATCACGATATAAAAACTGGAAAACATAAATCTGGGCCTTGTGTTTATGTTTTCATCTTGGGACAAATCAGCCTGAATTTATGTCTGAGTGTTTGTGACTGTGTGTGAACACTGAGATGTGTGAGGACTGACTTAGAGAGTTTTGCTCACACGTATGTTACAAAATGGCTGAAGCCTGATGTGCTAAGGAATTGGGATAATTCTGACTTTTTCTCACTTTACCTTTCAGAGTTCTGGGAAGACTCACCTGCCTAGGGAAGTCTTTCCCAACCTACCATCAAATATGTTTATGCCTCCAGCCTTGAGGACATACCATGTATGCAGTATTGCTTGGTGACTAACTGTGGTTTGTGTTTTATGGTTTTTCTCTTTTCTGCAACTCATCATTCCTTGTTAACCAGAAAGTCCTCAAGATTAGACTTACATACTTTTTATTCTTTTGAATTCACTGAATAGTCTGATCACCACTCTGTATCAAGAGCAGGTATTAAGTAATTGTGGCTAATTTACCAAATGAAATAAAGGCAGTTTAAACTCATAAATCAGTATTGCAGAACCACCTCAAGAGACATCTGTCTTTGAAAAGGCTGAGGAGTTCATTTCTTTAAAAAATGGTTAGGCAAAGACTCAACTTCCTGTAACTTGCTTCCTTCTCTTTCTCTTTTATTAGAGGGGGTTTTATAGACCAAGGAAGTTTACGACTCACAATGCAAGCTTATAAAGAGGGTATTTTAATTGAGGTCAAATCTGTGAATCAGCAGAAGATTATAATCTCTTTCCAAAAATTAGACTCATTTATTTTTATGATGTTGTTGAGAAAAGTAGATGATAACTTTATATGTATGCATAAGATTGGCTAAATCGAATTGGTAATAAAATCTAGCCTGGTCTGAATCAGAAAAATCATTGAAATGTTTTTGAATACTTTTGAGAAAACCTCAGCAGGAAGTTAGAATCGATACTGAAGGCCCAGCGCGTAAAAGGAACAGCCTTCCCACTCTACTTTTATAAACTTTTTATTAGCAAGAATTATTTGTTGCTTTTTGAAAGAAAGTTGGCATCATTTTAAAAGAAACCCAAAGCATGTCTAAAATGGGGTCAGGAAAATCCCACACTCCCCCACCCAAAGCCATAAGATTTTCCAAAATAATAAAGACATTTTAAAGATCCAGAAGAAGCTGGGGTTTTGCTTAATTTAGAAGCCACATTTGCTTTTGAAGGTCAATTTTTTTTTTCATGGAACATTTGTTTGGTAAATTATCATAATTTTTGATGGAATATTTAACATTGGTGCTTCAAGAACTTCAACACATGGGAGCAAAAACTCCCAAAGTACTGCATTCATATTTTCATAGCTGTCTTGGAGTGTGTAAGCCTTAGTCACTCAGTCATGTCCAACTCTTGGGACCCCATAGACTGTAGCCCGCCAGGCTCCTCTGTCCATGGAATTCTCCAGGCAAGAATACTAGAGTGGGTTGCCATTTCCTTCTCCAGAGGATCTTCCCGACCCAGGAATCGAACTCTGGTCTCCTGCACTGCAGGCAGATTCTTTACCAACTGACCTATGAGGGAAGCCTCAGAGTGACCCTGACTAAACGGAACTGTGACAACAGGGTTCTGTTGTGTTCAGCACCCAACAGGTCCTATGGATGAATGATGGTCCTGAGAGAAGGCCAGGTCTCTGGGAGGTACTTGGTGTCCATAGGTTTGTAGGTGGTGAGGTTAGACTCTTGAACTCTAAAACCTTGAAAACCTATTTATTTAGATGAGAAATAAAGCCATCAAATGGGCATGACATTTGGGGTTCACTGTCTTCCCCTGAGCTTCTGTGGGATTATTAATAACCTCTCTTGTGGTTACCATGTTCTTTATATCTGTTACTATTTTCAATTAAGTTACAGTCTGTCTTGGCTGGGAAAATAGTGTCCTTATAAGGGGTTTTGCGTATCTCTGCTTTGGTTTAATCACATGAGGCTAATTGATTTTTTAAAAATGGAACTATAATTAGTATGCAGTAACATTATATAAGTTACAGGTGTACAATATAGTGAGTCACAATTTTTAAAGCTTATACTCCATTTATGAAGCCCTGGTGGCTCAGATGGTAAAGACTCCACCTGCAATGCCAGAGACCTTGGTTCAATCCCTGGGTTGGGAAGATTTTCTGGAATGGGAAATGGTAACCCGTTCTAGTATTCTCGCCTGGAGAATTCTATGGACAGAGGAGTCTGGCCGGCTGGGACAGTCGATGGGGTCGCAAAGAGTCGGATACAACGGAGTGACTAACACTTTCACTTCACCTTTCACTCCACTTGAAGTCTGGCTAAATTCCCTGTGTTGAATAATTATAACCTTGCAGCCTATTTTATACCTAATAACTTGTACCTCTTAATCTCCTACCCTTCTTTTGTCCCTTCCCACTTCCCTCTCCCCACTGGGAACCACTAATTTGTTTCCTATATCTGTGAGTCTACCTCTTTTTTTGTTATATTCACTAGTTTGTTGTGTTTTTTAGATTCTACATATAAATGATATTACATAGTATTTGTCTTTTTCTGACTTATTTCACGTAGCGTCATGGCCCCCAAGTTCATCCATGTTGCCACAAATGGCAAAATTTGTCTTTTTTTATGATTGAGTAGTATTCCATTGTATAAATAAATATATATAAACATACAACATTTGTATATATTTATATGCACACATATATATAAACTTGGAGAAGGCAATGGCACCCCACTCCAGTACTCTTGCTGGAAAATCCCATGGATGGAGGAGCCTGGAAGGCTGCAGTCCACGGGGTCGCTAAGAGTCAGACACGACTGAGCGACTTCACTTTCACTTTTCACTTTCATGCATTGGAGAAGGAAATGGCAACCCACTCCAGTGTTCTTGCCTGGAGAGTCCCAGGGACAGGGGAGCCTGGTG
>NW_011494720.1:1356016-1364383 GCF_000754665.1 Bison bison bison
ATATAATATATATATATGACATCTTCTTTATCCATTCATCTGTTGATGGACATTTTGATTGCTTCCATATCTTGAGGTCAATTGATTTCTAAGTTCTTAGAAATGAGGTGCCTCTGTTGTTTCTACCTACAACCCCTTTCTAAAATTCATATTTTCCAAAAGAAATGAAAATGCTTTAAGAATATATTCTTATATGCTGAGTAGTGGAAAAAAAAATTAAGCCTATGGTCTTCCAAAGTTCTGAGTAATTTAGTGTAAGTGTAAACCCTTTGCTTTTCCAGTCCTTTTTTGCAGTGGCTTGTGGGGGAATGTTCTTCTCTGTATTTTAGAAAAATAATGCTAAGAGCTAACAGTTATTTTGTACTTTGTCCCAGGTTCTATACTAGGTACTTTGTTGTTCATTCGCTAAGTCATGTTGGACTCTTTGCAACCCCATGGACTGCAGCACACCAGGCTTCCCTGTCCATCACTATCTCCCAGAGTTTGCTCAAATTCATGTCCATTGAATCGGTCATGTTATCTAACCGTGTATTAACTTATGTAATCCTTGCAACAACTCCATGGATTAAGAACTTAATAAGCCCAAGGAGGTAGAGGAATTTGCCCAAGTTCAAAACAAAGCTCGAAGTGGTAGAGCCAGAATTTTATCCTAGGCAGATTTATTCCAGGGTCTGTCCATTCACCCCTGTTTGAAAGCCTCCAAGGCCAGAGATAAATTCAAGGACTTTTGGTACTTTTTTAAAAAAGGACAAGATTTCTCACACAAGTTTATACTTTACTGGGGCTTTCTTCCCCGTATATATGAAAAGAACTAGATCTCATTTATAATCTGATTTCAATCAAAGATGTATCTACTGATTGCCAATTTCGTTAAAGCAAGAAAAATGCTTGACCCTACAGAGCTTCACTGGGTAATCAGTCTGCTACTTCCAGCTACCAAGAAGGAGGGCTGTTTTTATCTGAGAAAAATCTGCCAGCTGTATGTAGATTAAAAAAATTTTTAGCACTATATCTAACAAATTTTAAAAGCAATATATCTAACTGAAGTGATTACAGCAGCGATACTCTTTCAGCATCATAAATCTCTCTTTTAGAGATTACATTGCTGTGTAACTACCAGAAATATTTTCATAAACACCATTGCTTTTGCTTCAAAGAATTTCATAATCTCTTTGATGCTTTCATGCACAGTAAATTTTTATCCCTGCATTATTTTGTTGGTAACACCCATTTTATTTTTAAAATCATACCAAATGAACGCAGAACAAGTGCACTTAAAAGTTATCATTTTTTGAAGCAACATTTGGCCTGCTTTTTAGAAGACGTGATAAATGCTGCAAATATTTGAACTCATTTTTATTCTTTGTTTCACTTTTTCATCCCCAAAGAGTTTAAAATATAGGTAAACTAAAAAATATATGAGAGAAAAAAATAACAAGGATTCACAGATTTTTTTTTCATCATGTCATCATGTGTGATAAATTTTGAAAACTTTATACCTATAGAGTATTATGGAAAATCTATTTTTACTTCAGATGAATAATTTTTTAACAAGAATATATTATTAAAAAATTCATATTACATGGTCATGTAACTGAATTGGCAGAAAGTACATTTGACTTATCCTATTTAATTATTGCATTATTAAATATAAATTATTTAATGACAGTTGTCATAATGAAAATGTAGATTTTAATCAAAAACTACAAGAGACCATTCAAAAACAAACAGCAGATGATATAAACTGCAGTGTGAGTGTCAAATTTAATCAGTGATCAATTCAGTGGAATTCAGTTTGTTTTTCACAGTTGTTTATATTCTATAAAGTCATTTTAAACATTGAATTAGCAAATACTGATCCACTGCTCCCAGGGAAAATATAGGCTTAGGTTTCCATGAGTATTTCGTCACAGCATTTTCATTAACTGATCAATATATGACCTTGTTTTGCATGCATTTCTGCTTAGAGACACTTTAATATATATTGTTGAATCATTACATTGAACTCATGGCCAACAGCCTTGGGTAACTCTGTAGTTCATGTCTAAATGAAGCTTATCTAAAATGCTGTTTTCTCTGTGAGGCACGTCACAGCCTTATCGGCTTAAGAACACTAAAAAGCACTTCAGCACTATGTCTGGAAGCCATTTAAAATAACAAAGTCACACATATACACGTACACAAAGCACAAAAATGCAACAACAACAAAAAAGTGGAACTAAATAGATCACAAAAATAACACTTATTTACAGTCTGAGGGCTGAAACAAGAAGACGGAGCATAGCCTTACCATTAATTCAAATATTTCACCACTCTGTGCATGTCTGTGAATGACTGAGAAAGCTCCATGTGTATTGATTTTTGGGTTGTGAATAAATTTCAGTATATAGGTGAATTTGAAGATATGGAATCTACAAATAGGACTGACTGTATTTGTAAAACTTAAATATACAGCTGATCAGTGTGTCAGAAAACAAGCTTCTTATTTAGAAACCCAAGCTGTTTTAGGTATTATTCACTTATCAAAGTTCTCCTTCATAGATCAAAGTAGCTAGTACATATCTAACCCTTTAAAAGGACATTTTACTTCTATCAGTTGAAATAACTCTCATAATAAATGTACAAAACACCCATCTTCAAAAAATTTTAAAGTGTGATAAAAATACAAAGATCTTTCCAAATAGCATAAATGTCTCTGCTTCGAAGAGTACCCCTTAAAATGTGTTGCCCTTGAGCAGTGTATAGCCTGATCAACCATATACAGCAGCCTTAACTGTAGGTAGGTTGCACAGGAGAAACACAGTGGACAGAGTGGATGAGTTCAACTTTTGAGAAATGCTGGCTGTTAGATAATATCTATTACAAAGAGTAGCGAACTTGGAGACAGAGAGACCTCACTTGAAACACCTGTACTGCCAATTATTTTTAAGCCGATTTTATTCATTTATTTTAAAATTTTTATTTATTTATTTGGCTGTGCTGGGTCTTGGTTGCTGCCTGTGGGCTTTTCTCTAATTACGGCAAGCAGGAGCTGCTCTCTAGTTGCGGGGCTTTGGCTTCTGATTGCAGTGGCTTCTCTTGTTGCAGAGCACAGGCTCTAGGGCAAGTGGGCTCAGGAGTTGCAGCTCCTGGATTCTAGAGCACAGGCTCAACAGCTGTGGGGCATACGCTTTGCTGCCCACCACATGTAGTAGGTTCAGGAATTGAACCAATGTCTCCTGCATTGGCAGGTGGATTCTTTCCCACTGAGCCCTAGGGAGGCTCTGTACTGACATTTATGTTGTGAGCAAGCTCTGTCTCTGAACTTTAGTTTCTACACCTGTAATAAGAGGACAATAATACCCAGAGAAGTTGATTTGAGGAGGAAAAATAATAAACCTATGAAAAGTATACAAAAAAAGTCTGACGTTAAGAACTCTTCCTCGAGTCCTGTAAACAGTGGGGTTTCCTTGAAGTTTTACAACAAGGGAATCATCAGATTGCAGTTAAAAAAAAAAAAAAAAAGTAGTTCTTGTGTTGGCTTGAAAATGGATTAGAAGCAGACTGGTTGGTATAAAAGCCCAGATTAAAAAAAACACCGCCCCCCCCCCCCCCCCCCGGAATAAAAGCTTCTTAAAACCCAGTCTAAGACAATCGATAACAAGAAAGGAGAAAGGAGAAAGACTGAAGAGTTATATCTAAAACTGCATTGTGCAGTTGAAGATGTGATCCTTTCTGGAACCCCTTTTCTTAGCTGAGATCTCCCTTTCCCCCCAACAGTTGCTTTGTCAGCTGTGAAATCCTGTCCATTTTGCTGGAGACTTGACCTCCTGCCAATGGATAGCTGACTTGAGACTGGATCTGCGGATAGGGCAGGGGGAGGAGGTAACAGGTACAAAGAGCCAGTCCCCTGGCATCAAAGTGGGAAGTTAGTTTCCAGGCTCAGCTATGTGCTTGAGTAGCTTGTTCTCTTCTATCCTGTTTTCTTTGCCTCCTTGTCCTAGGAGCACTCCTAAGTAAACCACTTTCTTAAGAATCCTGACTCCTAACTCTTTCTGAAACACTAACGCCAAAGGTGAAAGACCTTACGAAAAGACCCATAGCTGCAAAGGGAATGTGGAGGAGAGAGCAAAAGAGGGCCTTAGGCTCTTGCTTCATCTCAGACTTCATAAATCCTTCTGACTGGTTGACACTTTTCCTATAAAGAGACGCATGATGAGATGGTTCTTCTGACGATCTGCCAGTAAGTTCATTCTCCCCTTGGGGTAGAAAAATATTAACATTGATTGCCTGATTAATCCCTCCAAATTTTTCCTGAAATATTAAACTCTTTTAAACTTGCAACTTTACAACTGAAAAATTGCTTCAGTAAGGCCTTGGAGGATGGCATTATGTACAGTGAATCTTTTTGATTAGTTGAAAAACTACAGATTAAAATTGAATTATCAATAAAATATGTTGAATTTAACGTCAAATGAAAATCACGTGAGTCTGGAAAATATATATTTATCATTGGTGTTTTCCAGAACCTTCTTTTTACCTGGCTAAAATATTTTTTAAATCACTTTAAGTTTTGAATAAGGATTTTACTTTTTTATTAAAAAGCAGTCTGTCATTGGTTTTAATGCTGAAACCAAAGGTCCTTGAATTGGTTGTTTTTTATAAAGTGAGCTCTCAGTAGTTTCTAAGCTTAGCCTATCATAAAGTTATAAAATGGATCACATTTATTTTAGGTAAAAAATATGTTGGAAACAGTTTTAAGTATTAGGAAAAGAAAACAGACTTTAAAAATAAATGGTATGAAACTTTATAAAGATCTTTGGAAGTGACAGTGAGAGAGTGTTTTCAGACTAGAACAAATAAGGGACAGGGATTTGCTTCAGGATGAATTAGTAAAATGATAAACATTCCTAAAGAAGGACTAATTATATGTATACATATAGCTGATTCACTTTGCTGTATAGTAGAAATTAACACATTGTAAAGCAATTATACTCCAATAAAAATTAATTTTTAAAAGGACTAATTATTAGAGAGATAAAATAGAAATCAGCAAAACAACTGAAACAAGTCTAAGAAAGGACCGAGAATGGTTGAAAAAACCTTTAAATGTGGTCACTTGAAGGATAAACGTATTAGATTTTGGTGGTCTGTCTTTCACCAAGGCATCTATCTTGTATTGGATATCTAAAGCAGTTTGCAGCATTTGGCAACATTTCATTCAGCCGTTGAGGAAAATATTTAAATCAAACATATCCTTTGAAAAAAATCTTTAGACAAATAAAATGTTATAGGAGTGCTTTCTGGACAGGTTTCTAAACACATTGAAAGTCCCCAAAGTCATCTTATTATAGATTTTTCCTATGAGAAGCTTGTATATTTGCAAGACAAACAAGCAAACAAACATAAAAAGAAACCAGAGAAATAAACTTCCAAAACCCCAAGAGAGTTCCAAAATAAAAGCCCAAGTGCCAGAGATACAGATCTTAATGTCTTCCCAGAGCTACTGATGAGGCATTTCAATCTTGTCTCAGATATCATGTTTATTGAACGTCTGCCTCAGCATGCCAGGTTTCTAAACATATTTCAGGATAGTAACATGATAGAAGAATGAGGTGGAAATTCTGCTTTAAGCTGGACATGCCCAGGGCTTCCCGTTCCCAAACTGCAAAATATTTGTTTGCCTACCCCTATCAGCACCTCAGGCTAAATATGTCCTAAACTGAACTCTCTTTCCTCCTCCTTCTGCTTTATCTCCTCACTGCCTTTCAGGCCTCACTGGGCTTTCAGCCTGGCTGGTAACCTCAGATTCCAGTGGCTTCCACCTCCAAATCTCCCCACCCCTCATCACCACTCCCAGCCCATCAGTCTCAGCTCTCACCTGGCCTGTGACAGCCCCTCCTGTAGGCCTCCCCGACTCCCCTCTAGATCCTCCTACATATCCCACCTACAGTTGCCCTTTGGTTGCAGCCTTAACATTGTCCTTGACCTAAACGACTGAATACAAAATAGATAAGTAACTAAGGACCTACTAAACAGCACAGGGAACTAAACGTAATTAACTTCATGGAAAAGAAACTGAAAAAGTGTATACATATAAAACTGAAGCACTTTGTTGTCCACCAGAAACTAATACATTGTAAATCAACTCTTGCTAAAAACTTGGTCCCTAGTGGAATGGTTTCTATACACTAGCCTGGCATCTAATTAGGAACTTCCCTTTTCTATAAAAAAGCAGTTATATGAAGTAGACTAGTTCAAACTGGGGGCAGCTGCCTGCACTGTTGTCATGATAAAGAAAAACAGAAGTCTGTACTAAGACATTATACACCGTAATATGTTGCCCACACATGCAATTTTGTGAGAAATCTGGGCAGGAATATTTTTTACATCCCTCCCTTGCTTAAACTATCGTCAAACCCAGAGTTCCCCCCACTGCCAGCCTGCGTCTTCTATCACCATAGTAACAGCTTGTCCCAAACTGTAGTCTCTTCCAGGGTCCAGCTCAGACCTACATCCAGTCTTGGGTCCTTCTTTCAATTCTCAAAGGACCATCATCAGGTATTGCCTTGAAGAATCACTTGGTTCATGTCTTGACATCCCATGAAGTTTGAAGGCATCCAGGTGGGGGTCAAGCCAGGCACTTTTCTGCTCCCACTTACCATGAAAGTAAATTTTTTTCCGCATGGAGAAAAATCTGTTTAACACTGATTCAAATTTTTACTTTATTTTCCCCCAGCTTCATCAAGATATAATTGACAAAACTGTAAGATAAAGTGTGCACAGTGATGACATGATGTAAGTATACATTGTAAAAGGATTTCTCCCATCCTTCTAATTAACACATTCATCAGCAATACTGATTTTTTAAAATAAATTTATTTTGTATTGGGGCATAGCCGATGAACAATGTTGTGGTAGTTTCTGGTGAACAGCCAAGGGACTCAGCCACACATATACATGTATTCATTCTCCCCCTAGCACCCCCTCCCATCCAGGCTGCCACATGACATTGAACAGAGTTCTATGTGCTGCTATACAGTTGGTTCTTGGTGACTAACACTGATTTTTAAAGACTGTGTAAATTCATATCTTCTGGTGTGATGAAGGAGAGTTACAAGTTTGACCAGAGTGACCAGATAGACTTTTATGAAATTGAACTCTGCAACAATTAGATGTAAATAGAGAAGGGACTTTCTCAGCTCCTCTTCCAGTTGCCTTGAGGTTGTGTCAGCTTTTGTGTTTCCTCGGGCAGTGTCATTTCACTGAAAATTTGACACGTGTGTAGTAATTGTACTGCAAGGAACAACTGCAATTGAAAAGAATGTTTATTACAAACTATTCTATTAAGAGGAGATTTCTGACAGCTTTAGTTTCCATTAAAGGATTTTTTTTTTTTTAATGCTGCTTCCAGTGAAAGCATTGTGGTCATTCTGGATTGGACAGGTGACGATTATTACTATAAAATCAAAAGACATCATCTGAGGCCAAGAAGTCCTCAGAGATAATAATGAATGCATGTAGGATGGTGGAATGGAATCCAAGAAGAGTTGCCATATCTTTGATTTCATTTAATTTTAGAAGAGCACACAGGGAGTTCTACCAAGGGCCTTCAAGTGGGGTGAATGTGGGTTTCAGTTTGAGGTTCTGCTATAAACAGTGGGACCTAAGGCAGGTGACTCCCTTCTCTGTGCTTTAAAGTCTGGGGTCTCATCTTCATTCCGCCACTGACCAGCTGTATACACTCTTGGACAATTTATTTCATTTCCCTGTGATTGTTTCCTCAGCTTAAAAATGGATTATTCTAATATCCACTTCATAATCTTGTTTTTACTAATGAGATCATATTTGGAAAGCACTTAGAACAGCTCTTGAGAGAACACGTGTAAATGTTTTATAACTAGAAGCTGTGGCTGTTACCAACACTAGTCTTACTATTATTTATATTTCCCTGCAGGGTTGTTGAGAAGGTTAAATGAAAGAACTGCTCACCAGGACAGACTACATGATTTGCAGGTCCCAGTACAAAAGGCAAATGTAGGGCCCTCTGTTCAAAAATCACTAAGAATTTCAAGAGTGGAGTTAAAACAAGCGTCGGGCCCTTCTGTGCAACTGCACGGGTTGCACACCCAGCTGGCGGCGGCTGGGCGCTGGAAGAAGCAGAAGCGCTGGCACACAGTGGGCGCTAAATAAATGCTCATGCACCTTCATGACAGCGCACGCCGTCAGCACGGTTATCAGTGACCCCCCTCGCTGTCACTTGTCCCTGACCCGAGGACAAGACCCGGAACTGCGCCCGCGGTGGAGCCCGGCGGTGAGGACCGACCTCCGGCCCCGCCGTCCCCAGTCGCTCAGGCCCGGCCGAGCCTCCGCCTGGCGGGATGCGGC
>NW_011494720.1:1364720-1376777 GCF_000754665.1 Bison bison bison
CCCCTCCCGGGAGAGCCCCGGGGAGGCTCGGCCCGGGCTGCGCGCGACGCTCCTCGCCGGCGAACTCTCCTCTCCGTAGTCCGGGTGGATCGTGGTGGGAACGTCCCCGCGTCGGAGAGGGACTTGGTATTGCCAGCGGCCGGCGAATTTGAGGACGTGAGGGGGCAGGTCGTGAGTTTGTGAAATGCGGCTGAACTTGAGGTTGTACCAGTTCGCGTCTCTTGGTCATCGATTCGGGTGACATTCTCAAAGCGGTGTGTCTGGCTCCTGTAGACCCTCCCCGAACCCCCGCCCCTGGAGCCAAGAATTCTTGCTTTTATCTTAAACTTCTTAGCTACTGAGAGACGTGGTTCAGAGCAGTTTCTTCAAAAACCTGAGGTGGTAAGGTTAATAATAAATAATACATACAGTCTTGAGGGAAGTCGCTGCTCTTTTCGTTGCTAATCATTTCAGAAACGGTCATTCCGTTGTCGGATCCATTTACTCGTCTACTCCCAGGTAGTACTTGGGCATCGCGGACTTGCAGGCTCAGCCTGGGTTAAGTGTCCCCTTCTGGACCCCGCGCAGGGGCCCACCAGGCAGAGCGTTTGTCAGAGGTTCCCCACGAGGGGGGAACTCTGTTCAGTCGAACTGCTTGCTGACCCCAGAGGTGTACTCAGCTCAGCTGACCACAAAAATCCCTGGGGCACGCTCTTAATTCAAAACTTGGGCTGGATTCTCCAACAAGTTGTAGGGAATTCTAACATTCAGCAGCTTTGATGGCTGCCTTTACATCTGACCGGATAGTGCCTTCCTTCTATTTAGATTTTTTTGATTCTTGATGTATTTGTGGAAAACTAGTGCCATCTTGTACAAATAAAATTAGTTTTTCTTCCACTAGAAAATTTACATATTTTGTCCCTATCTTGTATCCTTTGTGCATTAAGAATATTAGCCCATGCATAAATACGTAGAGTTTTTGTACTGCTTATATTTGTTTGAAGGAACAAATTGAAAGTAAATGACAGACCTCATGGCCCTTCATCCCTAAAAAAATACTCTGGTGTGTGTCTCCTATGGAGAAGGCAATGGCACCCCACTCCAGTACTCTTGCCTGGCAAATCCCATGGGCGGAGGAGCCTGGTAGGCTGCAGTCCATGGGGTCGCTACGAGTGGGGCACAACTGAGTGACTTCACTTTCACTTTTCACTTTCCTGCATTGGAGAAGGAAATGGCAACCCACTCTAGTATTCTTGCCTGGAGAATCCCAGGGACAGAGGAACCTAGTGGGCTGCCGTCTATGTGGTCGCACAGAGTCGGACACAACTGAAGCGACTTAGCAGCAGTAGCAGCAGTGTGTCTCCTAAGAACAAGGGAATTTTCTAACCAAAACACAATGATCAAATTCAGTGTGTTTAACATCCTTATAATATTACCTAACGTCCACTATCTGCTATTTTGCCAGTTGTCCCAATAATGCCATTTACTGCATTTTTTTTTTTTTTTTTTACATTTCAGGATCACACATTGAATTTAGCTGTGTCTTTAGTCTCTGTAAACCTGGAACAGTTCCTCGGTCTTTCTTTGTCTTCGGTGATATTTTTGCAGAATCTTGTTCAGTAAAATAGGTTTATCAGATTGTTCTTCATGATGAGATTTTTGGTAGGAATACTATCTAAGTGATGTGTCTCAGTTCATCAGAGTAGGAGGTTCATGATGTCAGTTTGTCCCACTATTGGTGATGTTCCTAATTGGTGGTATCTGCCCATTTTCTACTGTAAAGGTGGAAAAATAATTACGTTTTAGTAATAAATAAATGATCATATTGAATAATCCTACTGATTAATACTGAGATTTTTAGGGTAAATTTTGCCACCTTATCATAAAGGAAAATATCCACCAAGACCAAGACTTTTTAAAAAATTATTTTTGGCTGCTCTGGGGCTTCATTGTTGTTCTCGGGCTTTCTGTAGTTTTGGAGAGCCAGACTACTTTCAAGTCTTGGCGCGTGGGCTTCTCATCGAGGTGACCTCTTGTTGCGGTTCCTGGGCTCTAGGAGAGCAAGCTCAGCAATTGTGACTCACAGGCTTAGTTGCCTGTGGCATGTGGGATCTTCCGGAACTAGGGATTGAACTGGTGTCCCCTGAATTGCAAGGCAGATTCTTAACCACAAGACCACTGGGGAAGCCCCCAAGTCCAAAACTTTAATTGACCCAAAAGGCCTAAATTTTATTGAGAAGCAAAATGCTAGCATTTACTGTAATTACTTTTTCAGCTTCCAAAATACTTATCTGAGACAACCTTATAACTCAGATAGGCAGGGCAGGAATTTCCCATTATACACAAGATACAGCTTGTTCAGTTAGCAAATAATGGAACAGGAACTTAAATACCTTTCTTTTGAAAGTTTAGTGCTTTTCCTGCCATACCATTATGCACTGAAAAACAGATTAAAATACTAAGTGGGGATAATAACCAAGTGTCTGAGGAAGTAGAATACTGCAGGGACTGGAAGTATTAGCTATGAGTTCAGGCAGTCCTGATTACACCACTTAACTGTGACACTTTGAGCAAAAAAATGACAGTGTCTCAGAACTTAGTTTCTTCATCTGCAGCATGGGATCATAAAGCTTATGACATAGCGTGGTTTGGAGATTCACTGTCAATATATGGAACGCTGCCAATGGAGTGACTGAATACATCACGGTTGGGAATTTGAGCAAGTTTCTTTCCTCTTGGTGAAACAAGAGTTAGTTAGAATAGCTGCCCGATGGAGTTGTTATGAGAAGCAAAGGTAAGTAGCAACACGGCCTATCAGCAGCTATAGTTCTTCAAAGAAAAGAGGACTTAAACTGGTCATGTATAATTATGAAAGAAGTAAAGTCAGTTTTTCTTTATTTCCCCACCATTTCAAACATTTAAAAAATTATGGTAAAATACACATAACATAAAATTAACTGTCTTAGCAAAATTTAAGTGTACAGTTCAGTGGCCCTAAGGACAGTTGTTTTATTGTACAGCTATCATCACCGTCTGTCTCTGAAACTCTTTTCATCTTTCGAACTGAAATTCTGTGCACACTCAGCAGTAACTCCCCGTGCCCTCCTCTCCCCAGCTCCTGGTAACCACCATTCTTCTTCTGTTTCTGAATTTGACTGCTCTGGGCACCTCGCGTAAGTGGAATCATACCGTATTCATCCTTTTGTGACTGGTTTGTTTCACTTAGCATAATATCCTTGACGTTCATCCATTCATCCACGTTGTATTATTAATAATACGTGCATTAGAACTTCTTCCCGTTTGAAGGCAGAATGATATTCCATTGCATGTATATGTCATGTTTTGCTTATCCATTCATCTGTACAGAGACACTTGGACTATTTTATTGTGAATAATGCTCTGGGTACACAACACATCTTCAGGATCTTGCTTTCAGTTATTTTGGGTGAAAGAATTGTAATTGCTGGATTATGTAGCATTTCAATTTTCAATTTTTTATAACTTTTTTTCTTTTAAATATTTATCTATTTGGCTGCACTGGGTCTCAGTTGTACGTTTCAGGATCTTTAGTTGTGGCATGCAAACTCTTAGTTGTGGCCTTGGAATCTAGTTCCCTGACCAGGGATCGCACCTGGGCCCTCTGCATTGGGAGTGCGAGTCTTAGCCACTAGACCACCAGCAAAATCCCCAATTTTTGGTTTTTTTGAGGAACGGCCTTACTGTTTTCCATAGTAGCTGCACCGTTTTACATTCTTATCAGCAATGCACAGATGTTCCAATTTCTCTACATCCTTGTCCATGCTTGTATTTTCCCTTCTTTCCTTTTTCACTTCCTCATTCTCTCCTTCCTTCCCTCCCATCCTCCTTCCTTCCTTTTGCCCACTCTTCTTTTTTTTTTTTCGTATAGTCAGCTTAATGGGTATGAAGTAGGAACCATTTCCACTTTATTCCACTTCCTTTCTCTTTGATTTGTTCTGTTCTTTTTTTATTTTCTCTTCCTTTTAATCAAACTCAAGTTAAGAAAAGATCTGACTCTAATCATATGTCTTCCTGTTTCTTAAGTCAGAAACCTTGGTATTCTAGGTATAAAGGAAAATAACCCGAAGCCTCCCACAAAGGTAAGAAGTGAGAGAGAAAGAAACAGAAAAACCAAAGTAAAAGAAAAAAGGATGACGAAAAGAAATATGAATATATCAGTAATTACAATAAGTATAAATGGATTAAATGCTCAGTTAACCAATAAAATTGTCAGATTGAATTTTTTTTTAAAAATTCAGGTATATGCTATTTATGAAACACATATTTAAACAAAAGTGTTTAATATGAAAAGATTGAAAGCAAGATATTTGAAAAGATTTTCCAGATACATAATAAGCACAGGAAACCTTATTGGATATGATAATATTATACAGTACTTTTAAAGCAAAAAAGCATTACTAGAGGTAAAGAAACTCACAATGATGATACAAATTATATCACTGCCACATAATAATAGAAATTCTTATTTATCAGAAAAAGTTGCAACAATTCTAAATGTATATGCATCTAATAAAATGGCCTCAAAATATATAAATCCAAAATAGAAGCAAAAACCTCTGAGGAGACATAGGCAAATCTTCACCTACAGTAGAACAGTTTTAATATACCTCTGTATGTATCTGAGAGACCCACCAGACAAAAATTTGGTAATGGAACTATTAAAAAACTAAAAATACAAAAATGGTTAAGTCATGAAGAAGAAGAAGAAAAGGATATTAAATATTTGGGCTATATATGGCTGTAGAAGTTAACCAGATGACTTTTTTTCTTTGCTCAAGGGAGTAAATACCTTTAGACTATGAAACAATCAACTGGACAAAGTCCTAGAAAGTGTATTGGTAGAGATTAAACTAGATAAGTAATTAAATGTTTTTCCTTGTTTCAAATAAAAAAGAGCTTTATACAATTAAAAATTACTGATGACAATCTGATCATGAGTTCAGTTCAGTTCAGTCGCTCAGTTGTGTCCAACTCTTTTCAACCCCATGGACTGTATAGCACACCCCGGAGCTTGCTCAAACTCATGTCCATTGAGTCAGTGATGCCATCCACCCATCTCATCCTCTGTTGTCCCCTTCTCCTCCTGTCTTCAATCTTGCCCAGCATCAGGGTCTTTTCCATTGAGTCAGTTCTTCGCATCAGGTGGCCAAAGTATTGGAATTTCAGCTTCGGCATCAGTCCTTCCAATGAATATTCAGGACTGATTTCCTTTGGGATTGACTGGTTGGATCTCCTTGCAGTCCAAGGGACTCTCAAGAGTCTTCTCCAACACCACAGTTCAAAAGCATCAATTCTTCATCACTCAGCCTTCTTTATGGTCCAACTCTCACATCCATACATGACTACTGGAAAAACCATAGCTTTGCTTAGTCTAGCCTAGCCTAGCCTGATCTTTGTCAGCAAAGACATGTCTCTGCTTTTTAATATGCTGTGTAGGTTGGTCATAACTTTTCTTCAAAGCAGCAAGTGCCTTTTAATTTCATGGCTGCAGTCACTATGTTCAGTGATTTTGGACCCCCCCCAAAATAAAGTCTGTCACTGGTTCCACTGTTTCCCCATCTATTTGCCATGAAGTGATGGGACCAGATGCCACGATCTTAGTTTTCTGAATGTTGAGTTTTAAGCCAGCTTTTTCACGTTAGACAAACCCACCTTGAAGGATTTTCTGTTAAATAATTGGCCAACACTCTTCAAAAGTGTCAAGGTCACGATTGGCAGAGACTAAGGAGACAAGACAACTAGAAGCAATGTGAGAGTCTGGGTTGACCCCTGGACCAGAAAAAGGACATTATTAGAAAACTCGTGAAATTTGAATAAGATCTGATGTTTAGTTAATAGTATTATAGCAATGTTAATTTACTTATTTTAACATGCCTTGGATATGTAGGTAGTTAACATTAGGGGAAGTTGGGTAAATGGTACACAGAATCTTTCTGTTCTAATCTTGCAACCTTTTTCGGGGTCTAAAATAACTTCAGAATAAAAAGTTAAAAAAATGAGTGACAAGCAGTTAATTCTTTGTATATCCAACTTTTAACTGCAACACTTAGTTTCTCTTCGTATATAATTATTCTTGGACCACCTGGCTGAGGGGAAATGTTCAAATAACAGGTGAATAAAAGAACTTTTTGAACACCAAGCAGAGAGCATGATTGATTTTCCCTTCGTATTTCAAAAAGGTGGTGTGAATCTTTACTTAAAGTTGCCAAATGTGGTGTACAGGATATTTGAAACAATAGTGAGTGCTTCTTGGTTTGTACTTGAATTAAGTTGACTAATTATAAAGACTTACTTTTTCTGTGTTCAAGGACAATTTAAAAATTTAATTGAAAAAGGGAGTAACATTTGCTGTACTTAGAATTATTTATGCTAGGTTCTTTTCCCAAGATTTCTTTTTTCTTTGTTTCGCTTCCAAATTTTTTCCTTTGAAATTGGTGCTTTGGTGGCTTTGATCTAAGGCAGAGAAGTTCAAAGGCATTGCTGAGGTGGACCAGCAGCCCTATACTCTTTCTCTTATTGATACAGCACTGCTATTGATTGTGGCTTCTATCTCTACGTGTTAGATAGTGCTTAAATAAAATATTTTAAATATTGCTAGTAAAAGGAAATGTATGAATTCTATTTCTGAGTAACTGAAATAACTTCCTTTTTGTTGACTAAATTTACTCTTATGCTGTCCCTCCTGACTCTTCCGCATTAGCTTTGTACTGAAATGTATTTTTCAGCATTTCTAGGTCATCATCATCTAATCTCATTGTCAGTGCAAAGGGGAACGATGTCAACCCTCGACTATAGTCACATTTCCCATAAGTCTTTTCTACTTCAGGGTAAATGAAATGGGTAGAGTGGAGAAGCAAAAAGGAAGTCTTAATGTTGAAATTTTGTAACTATTTGGAGTAAGCAAAAGTGAGAACGTGGGAGGAAACCTGAACCAGAAAAACTCTGCTTGGTGAATCATACATTGATTGAGTCACCCTGTGGTGAGTTTCAGGGCACCAAAGATAGGCAAATTCTTTGCTTCAGCAGTTAAAAAATCAGGGTCAGTTCTAAAACAGATGCTGTTTTAGATAAGGTTCCACTCTCATAAAAGTTACATTTTAGTGGGGGAGATAGATAACAAAAGTAAACAAATGGGTAAACAAGGTAATTTCAAAGTGTGGTTAACACTAAAGTGGGATAACAGGATCAAGACTGACTGGCATAGAGGGTTTGCTTTGGATAGGGTGGGCCCAGATGACTCCCCAAGGAGATGACAGGTATGCTGAGTTGTGGGTGATGCTGGGAGGGAGTGTTTTTAGAAACAGCTTCCCTAGGGGAAGTGTGTTTAGAAAGAGTACACTACCATGTGTAAAATAGATAGCTAGCGGGAACCTGCTGTATACACAGGAAGCTCAGCTCAGTTCTCTGTGTGAACTGAAAGGGAGGGAGGTCCAAGGTTCGGGGGGATATGTGTATATTTATGGCTGATTCACTTTGTCATACACAGAAACTAACATGATATTGTAAAGCAAGTATACCTCAATTAAAAAAAGAATATAGTTGGTAGCACGTTCGTCAGTTTGGGTGTGTCTCATGATTTCTTATCCTTAGATTCAAGTTAATCACTTTTGGCGTTTATCGGTGATCCTATATGAGAGATGGTGTGTTCTCAGTGCATCATGTCAGGAGCCTTACGTCAGTTTATCTCATTGTTGATGTTATAAAAGAAAAAGAAAGGCTGAGAACTGGATTCAACAGACTAACGATACCTGATAATACATGTAATGTATTTTTAATTGCTCTAAGGAATGTTATTGAGATAACTGGTGAGTACTATGGTGTCATTATTAAATTTCTTGAATTTCACAGCCGTATGCAAAGGAAAGTCCTTGTCCTTAGAAATACAGGCTGAAGTATTTAGGGGTTGAAGGCTGTGATGTCTGCGAATTACTCACAAATGACTCAGCTGTCATGATTGTAATGGACAGAGAGAAAAGACTAGATCAAATGTGATGAAATGTTCTCATAGTTGGTGAATCTAAGTGTGGCATATACTTTATTATTCTTGCAACTTTTCTGTAAGATTGAAATAAAGCTTTAAAAAAATTATGTACCTGTAACAAATTAGGATATTGAGTAGAAAATGCTCTTTCTAACTATCAAGCTCACAGTATAGTTAAGTAAATAATAAATGAGATAATAAAGGCTTGGAAAAGGAAGAAGGCAGGTGTGGCTGGAGTAAAGATATGGTGTCAGGCAAGGATCTAGAAGGAAAGGCAAACAAGCAGTTACGGGAGGTGCTCTACTAGATGGGGGTGGGGAGAGCAAGGGGAGGGGATGCTTTGCTGAAGTTACTGGGGCCAATGATGGTGGTGGTATGGAGATGACATTGTCTTTGGAGTACCAACAGGACCTGTAGGTGATGTTCAGTAGCAGTTGGAATCATGAATCTCTAGCTAGAGATGCAGATTGGGGAGCCATCAATTATTGCAGATGGTTGAAATCTCAGGAGAGCATGAAGTAGACCAGTAAAGGTGTCTTATGTGGTGAAGAAGAAGGATTGATGATGAAGTCCAGAGAGTCGCAGGTTAACGAGTGGATGAAGGAGGATGAGCTGCAGGAGGGACTGGGAGAGGAGGGCCAGATGAGCAGAGAAAGGAAAGCTGCTTGGCAGAGTGGTGGTCATGGCTCCCTCCAGTTCTCCTTTTTCCGTATATTGGAGCACCCTTCCCCTGGGTTTATTTAGAATTGACAGAATTTGGGGAGTAGCTACCCAAAACAATGATTATGGTTTTGTCCATATTGATTATTAAATGTGTCTTTCTGATAGTAATTAGCTAAGTATTTTAAGGCCATTTCTGGTCCATGGTTTAAAAACCATGCCATTTGGGCCAAGTATGTGTATATATATTTATATATGGCTTCCCTGGTAACTCAGTGGTAAATAGTCCACCTGCCCATGCAGGAAATGCGGGTTCAATCCCTGGGTCAGGAAGATCCCCTGGAGAAGGAAATGGCAACCCACTCCAGTATCCTTGCCTGGGAAATCCCATGGGCAGAGGAACCTGGTGGGCTACAGTCCATGGGGTCACAAAGAGTCAGACACAACTTAGGGACTTAACAACTCTCTCTATATCTATATCTATATATATATATATATATTTTTTCTAGTTCTGTTTCTCTGGAGGACCCTAATACACAGGATAACTTCACTAGTCCTACCATGCTTGAGGAGGTTGTTAGAACCAGTGGGTTTGTAGTCCATCAGAAAGGACAGTGCAGCAAGGCCACAGGTGCTCAACACAGACACACAGGCTGGCAATCCACAGCAGGAAATTGGGGAGAGTTTGTCATGTCTCCTGCCTGATTTTCCTAGAAGGACAGGATCAACCTATCTATCAGAGGCCCTGGGACCACCTTTAAGGGACCCATGAGCATGTTTTAAACTCTTTTAAAATCAGGAGAGGGAGAAAAAAATAACTTTTAAATTGAGAAAATATTTTAATGTGTAGTATTTTGTTATGTTCATCTTCATGCCAGTAGGTTGTAGAATATAGCTTTAATATCTGTATGGAGGAAAGAGACCACGAAGGTATTAATAAAAGTGCACGGTTGTCGTTTAGTCGCTAAGTCGTGTCCCACTCTGCGACCCCATGGACTGTAGTCTGCCAGGCTCCTCTGTCCGTGGGATTTCCCAGGCAATAATACGGGAATGAGTTGCTATTTCTTTCTCCAGGGGATCTTCTCAACCCAAGTATCAAACCCATGATTCCTGCGTGTCCTGCTTTGGCAGGCAGTTTCTTTACCAGTGGGCCACCTGGGAAACCCATAGGACCCACAAAAGTTAATGGGGTCACGTGGGGAGAGGAAACTGTGCAGAAGCATTGTTTAGAGAGCATTGTTAAGCAACAGAACAGGTGATAGTAAGACAGATAATAGAACATATTTTTCCCAATTTTACTGATATGATTGACATACAGCACTGTGGCATACAGCATAATGCCTTAAATATATTGTGATGTAATTACCACAGTAAATTTAGTTAAATTAACACTCATCATCTTATATGGATACAAAAGAAAAAAAAGAATGTTTCTTTCCTTGTGATGAGAACTTTTAGGACTTTTCAAAATATCGTATACCAGTGTTAACTATAGTCATTATGTTGCATATTATAGCCCCAGTATTTATTTGTCTTATAACTGGAAGTTTGTACTTTTTGACTATCTTCATCCAGTTCCTGCACCCCACACAACCCCTGCCCCCTGCCTCTGGTAACTGTAAGTCTGATCTCTCTCTTTAATGAGATTTTTGCTTGTTTTAGATTCCACATATGAGATCATACAATGTTTGTTCTTCTCTGACTTATTTCACTTAGTATAATGCCCTCAAGGTCCGTTTATGTTGTTGCAAAGTTTCTTCTTTTCTGTGGTTGGGTAGTATCCATTTTTAGATATAGATATATTTAGATATAAAAAGTTTGTTTGGTTTTCTGTACTATCTAAGGAAAAGCCTGAAGGAACTTTTTGGCCAACCCAGTGTAGTGAAAATTGCTCAGTCGTGTTGACTCTTTGTGACCCCATGGATTGTAGGCTGCCAGGTTCCTCTGTTCATGGAGTTCTCCAAGCGAGAGTGCTGGAGTGGGTAACTGTTCCCTTCTCCAAGGGATCTTCCCAACCCAGGGATCGAACCCAGGTGTCCCGCATTGCAAGAGGATTCTTTACCATCTGAGCTACCAGAGAAGCTCCAAAATATTGGAGTAGGTAGCCTATCCCTTCTCCAGAGGACCTTCCTGACCCAGGAGTCAAACTGGGGTCTCCTGCATTGCAGGCGGATTCTTTACCAGCTGAGCTTCCAGGGAAGCCCCCTAGTTATAACTATATCTAGAGATAGAGATGGGTATAAATATGTCACATTTTCTTCCTTATCCATTCATCCATTGATGGATACTTAGGTGCTTTCATGACTTGGCAATTGTAAATCATGCTTAGAAAATTTTATCTTAAAATTACTTGTTCCTTCTCTTAAAGGTTGACATAAAATGATGAATATTGAACTGAAGTCCAGCAAAATTTAAATCTCCCTACGACAGTTTTATTGCACTAGAGAATTGCTCTTTTGGAAAATTGGTTAAACTGTATTTCAAATTCCTTCTAAGGGAAATATTCCTGAGGAGCCAATTTGAATAGACAACTTGTTAAAAGTTTTAAGCATACCACTCAGCATAGGAACTGAAATATTACATTTTGGAAAAATTTTCACTTTAAGATAATTTATCAAGTGTTTGATAATAGATGGAGTGAAAAAAACCCCACTTGAGAAGAAGTCTAGAATCATTAATATGTGAAAAGATATGTAGGATTCAGATGAATAAAATGTCCCGTTTCTTTGTCAACAGAGGTTTTCATTTCCCCCATTCCACTCAAAGAAGCTATTTGTGACATGTGACAATGTGACATGTGACAGTATTCCCAAATCTGCATTCATTATGAGCCTTGAAAGTTACACCCAATACCTCCCATGGAGCTCTATCCAATACAAATGCTGAGAAATTGTTGTCACTTAAAATAGGACCTGAAATTAATTAATTTGCCTGTGGCTTACTTAACTAAGATGTTATCTTGGTAAAGTGAACAGATTAAAAAAAAATTCAAAGGACTTTCAGTTCAGTTCAGTCACTCAGTCATGTCCAACTCTTTGTGACCCCATGGGGTGCAGCACACCAGGCTTCCCTGTCCATCACCGACTCCCGGAGTTTACTCAAACTCATGTCCATTGAGTCAGTGATGCCATCCAACCATCTCATCCTCTGTCGTCCCCTTCTCCTCCTGCCTTCAGTCTTTCCCAGCATCAGGGTCCTTTCCAGTGAGTCAGTTCTTCGAATCAGGTGGCCAACATATTGGAGTTTCAGCTTCAGTATCAATCCTTCCAATGAATATTCAGGACTTATCTCCTTTAGGATGGACTGGTTGGATCTCCTTGCAGTCCAAGGGACTCTCAAGAGTCTTCTCTAGCACCACAGTTCAAAAGCATCAATTCTTCAGTGCTCAGCTGTCTTTA
>NW_011494720.1:1376877-1409425 GCF_000754665.1 Bison bison bison
TCAGCTTTCTTTATAGTCCAACTCTCACATCCATACATGACTACTGGAAAAACCATAGCTTTGACTATGTGGACCTTTGTTGACAAAGTAATGCTTTTAATATGCTGTCTAGGTTGGTCATAGCTTTTCTTCCAAGAAGCAAGTGTCTTTTAATTTCATGGCTGCAGTCACCCTCTGCAGTGATTTTGGAGCCCCAAAAAGTAAAGTCTGTCATGGTTTCCATTGTTTCCCCATCTATTTGCTGTGAAGTGGTGGGACTGGATGTCATAATCTTAGTTTTCTGAATGTTGAGTTTTAAGCCAACTTTTTCACTCTCCTCTTTGACTTTCATCAAGAGGCTCTTTAGTTCTTCTTCACTTGGTGCCATAAGAAGTGGTGTCATCTGCATCTCTGAGGTTATTGATATTTCTCCTGGCAATCTTGATTCCAGCTCGGGCTTCATCCAGCCCAGCATTTTGCATGATGTGCTCTGCATAGAAGTTAAATAAGCAGGGTGACAATATACAGCCTTGACGTACTCCTTTCTCGATTTGGAACCAGTCTGTTGTTCCACGTCCAGTTCTAACTGTTGTATCTTGACAGGCATACACTTGCCTCTCAGGAGGCAAGTCACGTGGTCTGGTATTCCCATCTCTTTAAGAATTTTCCACAGAAGACTTTATATTAAATGAAAATATAAGCTTCTAAATTGACTAGACCCAACCTGTACAGCATATATGAACTTGTAGAAAGCAGAAGGAATCTTTCTTAAATTTATTTTTTATTGAAATATAGTTGATTGACAAGGTGTTAGTTTCTACTGTTCAGCAAAGTGAATTAGTTATACATATATCCACTCTTTTTTTATACTTTTCCCATATAGGTCATTACAGACTATTGAGTAGAGTTCCCTGTCCTATGCAGTAGGTCCTTATTAGTCATCTATTTTATATATAGTAGTGTGTATATGTCAATCCCAATCTCCCAGTTTATCCCTCCCTCCTAGGAATCTTCCAAAAAGTGGTTGGAAGGAGATTTATGAATTTATCAAAGTTAAATTTTGTGAACTTATCATTAATTTTGGAAATGCAGCTCTTTACTGCAACAACCTGACTTGCCTTGCAGAACAGCAATATTGAATGAAGTTCAGAAGAGAATTCAATTTAGGGAGAAATGATTGCATATCTATATATGACGATAACATAGTGATGAACAGTATGGGCTTTGGAGTCAAATGGGCTTTGGTTTGAATTCTGGCTGTGCCATTTCATTCCTTCCTTCGTTCATTCTGTGATTTTACTGACACCCGTTTCTGATTTTTTTTAGAGATGCGGAGAAGGCAATGGTACCCCACTCCAGTACTCTTGCCTGGAAAATCCCATGGACAGAGGAGCCTGGTGGGCTGCAGTCCATGGGGTCGCGAAGAGTCGGACACGACTGAGCGACTTCACTTTCACTTTTCACTTTCCTGCATTGGAGAAGGAAATGGCAACCCACTCCAGTGTTCTTGCCTGGAGAATCCCAGGGACGGTGGAGCCTGGTGGGCTGCCGTCTCTGGGGTCACACAGAGTCAGACACAACTGAAGCGACTTAGCAGCAGCAGCAGCAGCAGGACCTTCACCCTAACAATGATTGAAAGTTATAATTTTTGTTCCTTCAAGATAAGCATTTTTTTTCAGATGTTTTAAACATTTATTCTCATCTGACAAAATGTGGATGAATAAATAATTCCTGGCTTTTCTTTCCCAGTATATCTTGGTCAGCTCTCTCCTCTCCCTCCTAGTTTTTGCTGAAACTCTTATTTCTATTCTAGGTTGATCTCTTGGCATGACTGATTTTAAAAATATGAGACTTGCTATTTTCCATTTTTACAAGAGACGAGTGAAATTCCACCTATATTTGTTCCAACAGGACCATTGTTTAGCAATAATGAAAGTCTCCCAGTCATGTCTGACTCTGCGACCCCATGGACTATACAGTCCATGGAATTCTCCAGGCCAGAATACCGGAGTGGGTAGCCATTCCCTTCTCCAGGGGATCTTCCCAACCTTGGGATCAAACCCAGGTCTCCCGCATTGCAGGCAGATTCTTTACCAGCTGAGCCATCAGGGTAGTCCCTAAACTCACCAGCAGGACATACTTCAGCTGGAGGCTGGGTCCAGATGATGAATCTTAATACAAGAGGTCTCAGGAATGCGTTTCTGATATTAACTAAGTTGATGTTGTCAGATGACATTCAGAGGGTTGACTAAAGAAGCAGCATTCATTCATACTCTGCTCTACTTCAGATTATCCCTGAAAAGTCAAAACTCAAGCGAGATGGCTAATTGGACTTTATTGTTTTGACCCTGCTACTGAAGTGCTTTTACTGAACAAAGGCTTGATGTTATGCCGTTCAGTTGTTCCACGGGTTTGGAAATTTGTGATTTCCTGTAGTGAGCAACTTGTTTGCTTTACGTCATGGTCCTGGTAGATCGTGTGACTCAGGTTGATCTACTTGGAAGAGCCAAGGTAAACTGGTCCATCCCTAACAAGTGCTCGGTACCAACAGTACAGTAAGTCCCCTACTGCAGACCTTTAAGTTACGAACTGTCAAAGATGTGAACATGCATTTGCGTGTCCAGTCATGTAAGTTAGTTCACTTACATAATCGTCACGTGTGTGCATCCTCTACAAGTGGTTGTGCTTTTACTGCACACTACTCTAAAGAGCACAGTACTACAGTGTCTTTGTTTCAAGCCCAGGATGTCTGAAGCAAGTGCACAGGCAGAAGTGATGTACTTGGTACTACTGTACTTTGCAAGGTACTGTACTGTAAGATTAAAGGTGTTTTATTTTTTGTGTTTGTTTTTTTAATGTATTATTCGTGTGAAAAGTATTGTAAACCTATTCACAGTACTATATGGCCAATTGTGTTAGTTAGGTACCTAGGCTAATTTTGTTGGATTTTTGAATAAATTGGATTCAACAAATATGATTTCGAAATGAAACTCGTTCATATGTAAAGGGTTTATTGTACGTCCAGGATACTTGCTTCCTCTTATTTGTTCTCTCTTTTAACCTTTCTTTCCTGCCATTTTCTTAATTCCTTTTTTTGTTTTTCTTGTTTTGGCACTGGTAAAAAATAAACTTGAGACGTTGGGTGGAAGTTAAAGCCTTTCTCTAAGATCTAGACGTCTGGTAAACTGTAAAGATTACAGGAAACACTAGTGGATTTGGGACTAGCCTTTAGTTTATGGTCCTGCCATGGCTTAGGAGAAGTTATTCAGTGATTAGCTCCCTGATTCTGGGAAAGATTGAAGGTAGGAGGAGAAAGGGACAACAGAGGACAAGATGGTTGGATGGCATCTCTGACTCAATGGACATGAATTTGAGCAAACTCTGGGAGACAGTGAAGGACAGGGAAGCCTGATGTGCTGCAGTCCATGGGGTTGCAAAGAGTCGGACACGACTTAGTGACTGAACAACAGTAACAAAATTCAGTGATTGGAAAGTACGTTCCAGAACACCCACGGAGTCAAAAGCAAGACGTTTCTCTTGTCAGGGCTCATAGTTACGTGATACATCCATGGTTTGATGGATGTCAATGCTACTATTGGGCTTCCCTGGTGGCTCAGAGGTAAAAGAATCCTCCTGCAAAGCAGGAGACGTGGGTTCAATCCTTGGGTTGGGAAGATCCCCTGGAGAAGCAAATTGCAACCCACTCTGGTATTTTTGCCTGGGAAATCCCACAGACAGAGGAGCCTGACAGGTTATAGTCCATGGGGGTCACAAAGAATCAGACAGGACTTAGGGACTAAACAAAAACAACAATGCTACTATAGATGGACAGGCTCTGATATTGCAGAGTGGGAGAATCTGCGTGCTTCCTAAACCAGCCCATCATCCCTGGGGCTTGGGGTGCAGTAGAAGTCAGCCAACTCCAGAGGCTGGTGGAACTTGGCATAGCAGAGGAGATTGGGGAGTGAATCACACGGGAGGATGGGATATTAATAAGAAGAGCAATATAGCATCCATTCCTTTATTCTGCAGATAATTATCGAGCATTTACATTGTGAGGTTCTGGTTAGGTGCTAGGTATGTCTTAGTGGATATCAAAGACTGTTTAAAAAATAATTTTTAAGTTTGTTTTTGGCTGTGTTGGGTCTTCGTTGCTTCTTGGGCATTTCTGCAGTTACTGTGAGTGGGGTTTACTCTTCTTTGCAGTGTGTGGGTTTCTCACTTCGGTGACTTCTCTTGTTGTGGACACGGGCTTAGGGAGTGTAGGCTCAGTTGCTGCGGCTCCTGGGCTCCGGAGCACAGGCTCAGTAGTTATGGGCAATGGGCTTAGTTGCTCCTTGGTGTGTGGAATCTTCCTGGATCAGGACTCGAACTTGTGTTTCCTGTATCAGCAAGCAGATTCTTTACCACTGAGCCATCAGGGAAGCCCTATCACAGAGTTTTAAGGGAGAGAGACCTTACATACTTAATTACACATATCATGTATTCCTTACCACTCTGTAAGTGACCTGAAGGAGAAGCATAGGCTGCTATGAGAGAATCAGTTCAGTTTCAGTTCAGTTGCTCAGTCATGTCCGACTCTTTGTGACCCCATGCACTGCAGCACGCCAGGCTTCCCTGTCCATCACCAACTCCCGGAGTTTACTCAAACTCATGTCCATTGAGTCAGTGATGCCATACAACCATCTCATCCTCTGTCGTCCCCTTCTCCTCCTGCCTTCAATCTTTCCCAGCATCAGGGTCTTTATATAGTGGGAAGATAGTGGTGTGGTCAGGTGGGAATTTTGACTGGTCAAGTCCTTCTGAATACTTGCTGAGGCAATACTGACTTTGAAATGACACCTATAAGAAGAGTGAGAAGATTGCTATGAAGGTGAATACACTGTCTATTAGTTGATTTTCTTGGTGGTCTCCACCCCTCCTTTGATCTCCCCAACCTGCCTTCTGCAGAGCTCTTTATGGTGTGGTGCAGGTCTTGGGGAGGAGAGAGGGTGAGATTAGGGGGTCTAGCTTTAGAAAGGAAGGGCTTCCTAAGCAGGGGTCTGTCCACTCTAGTAGACTGTCCTCTAGAGCGGGCTGAGGACATCCATGTCTTCATGATAACTAGTGAGAGTTGCTAAGCACTACAATTTCGGATTTGGAATCTGCCTATAACCTGATTTATTCTGGACACAAAAGAGAGAAAAATTCCTTCTAAAAACTTACTGTAGATCTTGCTTTGTTCCCTTGTGAGAATTCTTATAGGGAGGTTAAAAATTATTTGGTTTCTTCCTAACCTGAAACCTGGAGAGATTACTTGTTGCTAACGTGTCCCACTGTCTTCTCATTTTTTACAAAATTTGTCTCTGGAGGGACTTGGTCGCTTTCAGAAGTGTGTATGCTGGAAATCGTGGCTTCCTTTTAACAGAAGAAATGCTGCTAGGGATGATGAAGTAGCATCATTTAGCTGAATTTTCTCTGGGCAGAGTTAAGGGTCACCCCAGAAGAGAGAGCAGGGATGTAGTTGCAACGTACATGTTATTTAGGTTGTTTTCTGTTTCTAATTTGTCCTTTGTTGGAGATCTTTTTACAGTTAATACAAACATTAAGAATCATTGAATTCTTGTTTTAATCCTTGAAGATACTATTTTGGCTATAACATTGTATTATTCCATTCATTTTTGTGGTGAACTTCCTATCCAAGAAGTAGTCAAAACTTTCTTGTTGAATAAAAAATGCATTCCAAGCATTGCTGGAAATTCAGTAATTCTTTCTACCTCTGCGGTCTTGTGCAAGCTGAGGTTCAAGTTCAGGGTTTCCCACTGCCTCTGCAGCCGGTGAAGAATTTACATGGTATTCAGCTTCTTAAATCTAAAGATTAGGATGTTAAAATTGAGAACATACTGAATTGGACTCTTTAAACATGTTTCCAGCTGTCTCTTAATTAAAAAATTAATTTGAATATTACAATTGCAGCCACTTTTCCTTTAAAAATGAGAACATTACACATTAAGCTGCAGTATCTTTTGTCAACTACCACTAATCTTAATCCCCTTCCCTCATTCTCCAGAGGTAATTATTAAATACATTTGGTGAGTATCCGCCAGATCATTAAAAATACTTTTTGTGTTCATACTTATACCTATAGAGAATATTTTATTTTGTTTAACACTTTTTTAATTTTCCTTTTTTTTTTTTTGCTTTTTATTGGTTTTTATTCTTTAAGCTAATTTAAAATAACATGTATTTTTGAAACATAAATGGTATCATACTATTAGTTTTGTTCTCTGATTTACTGTATTTGAAAAACAGTATGTTTTTGAGATCTATCCATGCTGCTTTAAATAGATTTAGTTCAGTTCTATTAATTGTTTTCTAGATTCCCATTTTATGGATGTACTATTCCATGGATGACTATTCTTATATAATAGTACATGGATGGTACTATTCTTATGGATGACCAATTCCTATATTGATGGATACTGTGAACCATGAACATTCACGTAGAATTACAAGTAGAATTGTGTGTTCTGGGGTATATGCTGAAGTGCCTCCTGCAGTGTCAGGAACATTTCATATGCACATTCATTAAATGTCCTTTAAGCCTAACTTTTAAATTAGATAGCACAGAAAAGCTATTACTGCTTTCAGATCTACTACCAGTTGTTTGCTGTTTGAAAAAGGAATTGCCTTTTTAGCCCTTAATTGCCTTGTTTTCAGATGAGGGTATAAGAACAGTATCTACTCATAGGTTTGTTGTGAAGACTGAATTAGAATAGTTCCTGGGTCAGTGAATATTAGATATGTATATGATACATATCTAGTACATATAATTTCATATTTAATATTTGTTAGAGTTACATCGGGATTAGTATTTGAAGCAAGCCCTCAGAAAGTTTGGCATCTTAAGTTTTTCTAACTGCGGTCCTTCCCATCCATGAAAAAATAATTCGGTTTCTTTTAGTGGAGCCATAGTATTAAGAACATTTTGGAATACTATATTCTTTTCAATAAAGATATTGAGATAGAAGGGGTTTCAAATGACACCCAAGAAAAATGTGATTAGAGAACAGTGTCAAAATAATACATCAGCTTTTTCACAAAGCTTGATTTAATGCAGAAATGTCTTCCTCCAAAATTTGCTCCACAACTAGTAAGATGATGACACACTGATTTGTTTCCTGAATTCCATACCCATCACACTGTCCCTGGCAAGCACTTAGGAAAACCCAGAAACCAAATGCAGATGTAAGAAAGAAAAGCAGGAAAGTCCTTCAAAGTCTGGAGAAGAACTGATAAGTAGTCAAAATTGGCATTGGTTGGAGAAATACATTTTGTTGAAGTTGTATAGTCACTCAGTCGAGTCTGACTCTTTTGTGACCCCATGGACTGTAGACTGCCAGGCTCCTCTGCCTATGGGATTTTCCAGGCAAGAAGAGTGGGCAGTGGGTTGCCATTTCTTTCTGCAGGGGATCTTCTGGACGCAGAGATTGAACCCATGTCTCCTGCATTGGCAAGTGTATTCTTTACTGCTGAGCCACCAGGGAAGCCCATAAATACAGTTGCAGTACTTAAGTTATGCACCATAAATTAGGGAAAAAACTATGTGAGGCGAAGAAGTTAGAGAGTAGGGGAGAGAGTCTTAGCGAGGATTGCTCACTGGGGCAGCCCTGGAGGCTTGAAGAGGGAAGGGGAGAGAGAGGGAAGGTGATAGAAAGAAAAAGAGAGACCAAAGGATGCCTTCCCCTGTGAAAGTGCCTCAGTGACACGGTTGTGTAGTGTGGTATGGAATAATGCTGGAACAAAGAGGAGACTGGGTATGAGATGGAAAGACAGGAATGGATTTAGGTACTTTTGTGTGTCAGAGGTTGGCAGCGATTTTCTTCACTCTCTTTCTTTTTTTTTTTCCTGTCCATAGGAAAATAAGACAGCTAAACACCATAGAAGCAAGACTGGCCCAAGGCATTGTCCTCAGGCTGGGTAATTGGACACATTGTGTACCAAGTTATGAATAAGCTGATCTCTTCTTTTTGCCTTTGAGCTTTGAAACCATCCTTTATTCTGAAAAGCCTATGAGCCACCCTGCAAGGCAATTTCAATCATTATCATAATATCAGTAGCTGAAGCAAATCATAGGTAGTTGGCTTTCTAAAATTAATGTGAAATTGCTTCATGGATTGGCTGGGAGACCTAATAACTTAGAGTGTCCTCATATGAGGACAAATGGATGAGTTTTAATCTTGCCACTTTGAAATTAGGGTAAAATTAGTTTTTTGTTAAAGTGAAGATTATTTAATATTTATAGAAAAGCTTTCCAAAATTTTTATTAACTCTAGGGAGGCTTAATTAAAAGAGCAAAACCCTGAGAGGTCTGGCCTCACGTACATTTCAATCTCTATGCTACTGGTGGTGTTTCTTTGCCCCTGTGTTCTCCTTAAAGATGCTGCATGGCAGAATTTGTGATTTTTGTGGATTCTTGTCCTTGTTCCTTTTTTCTTTTTTCATTTAAAGGGGAAATATTTACTCTGATTATGAAATTAATGCACAGTCACTGTAAAAGATTGAGAAAATATAAAAACGTAATAAAGAAGAAAATAAATGTAGTTCTATAACTAAAAGATTACCTTAGTAACATTTCTTCCCAGTAATTTTCTTTTAATTATGCTTAATTATGTAATTAATGCATAAATATACCTTCTTGAGAAGAAACCAAAGCCATTCCCCTCCCCAGCTCCAGTACTCCTGTCAGCCTCAGAGATAAGGATTGTTATACAGCTGATGTGTGTTCCTTCAGACCTTTTTTTCTTCTCTAAATATATTTGCAGAAAAGACACACTACTTTCCCTTCATGTGTGCTTTAAGGGGAAAAAAGTATCAAACTATGGATCTATACTTTGTTACTTTTGTCCAGTGGTGTATCTTGGAGATCTGCTTATGCCCAAACATACAGGGCAGTCTCCTCCTGCTTATCGGCAGTATTCATAGTATAGGAGCGCCTTTTTCAGCAATTGCCTTGTTGATGGGAATTTGTATTGTGTCACCCCTTCTCTCTTTTTTGTTATTACCGATAATGGTGTAATAAGTATCCTAAGACCTACTGTTACTCACATATATGACTGTTTTCCAAGGGGAAATAATTGAGAGGTAGAACTGCTGGGTCATAGTACTTACATTTAAATTTTAATAGAGTGTGATTGAGAAGGTATCCAGAGGGCTTAACCAGCTTTATTTACATCTAAGACGAAGTGATACAGAAAGGTTGAAAATTAAAAGCTGGAACAGAGGTATATGTAGTCAGATACAAACAAAAAGAAATTCGGGATCATGATCTCAGTATCAGAAAGGGCTGAATTGTGAGCAGAAATGGTTAAGTGAGAAAGATAATGGCACATTATGGTGTTACGTGGTATAATTTACAACGACTATATGCGATTTCTGAATCTTTGCACCAAGTCAAACAGTACTAGTTTCCATTAAGCAAGAATGCAAGGGCTACAAGGTGACAGAGAATTACAGTAGCAATTAGAGGCTCTAACTGATCTTTCTCGAGCCCTGATCAAGTTAAAGCATAGAAATAGATAAGACTAGAAATGCCTAATTAAAATGATGAGCAAAGTAGAATGAATTAATCCATATTGAACTTGAAGCTCCAAAGAAAGAGACTATACGTTCTTTTTATTTTTTGTAGTACTTGAAAAATTTTTATTAGAGTGTAATTGATTTACAGTGTTGTGTTAACTTCTGCTGTACAGCAAAGTGAATCAGTTATACGTATACAGGTATCAACTGTTTTTAGAGTCTTTGCTCATATAGATCATTACAGAATATTGAGTAGACCTCCCTGTGAGATACAGTAGGTAGTTGTCTATTTCATGTATATAGTAGTATGTATATGTCAATTCCAATCTCCCAATTTATCCCCCAACACCTTATCCCCTGGTAACCATAAGCTTGTTTTCTCCATCTGTAACTATGAGAATATACCTTCTTTTTATTTTTATTTATCTATTTATTTTGGCCCTGTCCCACAACATGTGGGATCTTACTTCCCCAATGAGAGATTGAACTCGTGCGTCCTGCATTGGAAACGTGGAGTGTTAACCATTGGACCACCAGGGAAATCCTATATCTTCTTTTTAACTACCCATTGGATGTTCATAAAACTGAACATTCACAAAAACCTTGATGAATTCCCTGAAGTAGAAATAATAGAGACCAGGAAGATGGTGAAAATGTGTAATGACTGGTCTAATAAGGACAGCCTTCTGGTTTGAATGGACCCAGTTCTGAATGGAGACTGGTTCACTCCACTGGTGTACACCTGTGAATGTCAGCCCAGAATGAAGATGGGTTGTCTCAGCACAGTGTGATAAAACAGGCATCCTAATAAATTCTGAGAACAGAAAGCCACAAACACAGTGAAGCCTTTAAAACAACTCAGGTCAAAGGACAAACTCAGTGCACAGCAAAGGAAACTGTGCTGCTGCTGCTAAGTCGCTTCAGTCGTGTCCGACTCTGTGCGACCCCATAAACGGCAGCCGACCAGGCTCCTCTGTCCCTGGGATCCTCCAGGCAAGAACACTGGAGTGGGTTGCCATTTCCTTCTCCAATGCATGAAAGTGAAAAGTGAAAGGGAAGTTGCTCAGTCGTGTCCGACTCATAGTGACCCCATGGACTGCAGCCTACCAGGCTCCTCTGTCCATAGGATTTTCCAGGCAAGAGTACTGGAGTGGGGTGCCATTGCCTTCTCCTAAAGAAACTATAAGCAAGGTGAAAAGACAGCCCTTGGAATGGGAGAAAATAATAGCAAATGAAACAACTGACAAAGGATTAATTTCCAAAATATACCAGCAGCTCATACAACTTAACACAAGGGAAACAAACAGCCCAATCAAAAAGTAGGAAAAAGACCTAAACAGACGTTTCTCCAAAGAACACATACAGATGGCTAATAAACACTTGTAAAGATGCTCAACATCGCTCATTATTAGAGAAATGCAAATCAAAACCACAATGAGATATCACCTCACACTGGTCAGAATGGCCCTCATCAAAAAGTCTACAAACAATAAATGCTGGAGAGGATGTGGGGAAAAGGGGACGCTCTTGCACTGTTGGTGGGAATGTAAATTGATACAGCCACTATGGAAGATGGTATGAAGATTCCTTAAAAAACTAAGAGTAAAATCACCATATGACCCAGCAATCCCACTCCTAGGCATATACCCTGAGGAAACCAGGTTTGAAAAAGACACATGTGTCCCATTGTTCATTGCAGCACTATTTACAAGGTAGAACATGGAAGCAACCTAGATGCAAATCAACAGATGAATGGATAAAGAAGTTGTGGTACATATACACAATAGAATATTACTCAGCCATAAAAAAGACCGCATTTGAATCTGTTCTGATGAGGTGGATAAATCTAGAACCTATAATACAGAGTGCAGTGAGTCAGAAAGAGATAAATATCATACTCTAATGCACATATTGGAGAAGGAAATGGCAACCCACTCCAGTATTCTTGCCTGGAGAATCCCAGGGACAGAGGAGCCTAGTGGGCTGCCGTCTATGGGGTCGCACAGAATCCGACACAACTGAAGCGACTCAGCAGCAGCAATGCACATATATGGAATCTAGGAAAACGGTTCTGAAGAATTTATTTACAGGACAGTAATGAGGTAAAGCGTCTGCCTGCAATGTGGGAGACCCGGTTTCGATCCCCGGGTCGGGAAGATCCCTTGGAGAAGGAAATGGCAACCCACTCCAGTACTCTTGCCTAGAAAATTCTATGGATGGAGGAGCCTGGTGGACTACAGTCCATGGGGTCACAAAGAGTTGGACACGACTGAGCGACTTCACTCACTCACTCACTCAATGGAGAAACAGACACAGAGAACAGACTTATGGTCATAGGGGGAAGGGAGGAGACGGTGAGATGTATGGAGAGTAGCATGGAAACTTACATTCAGTTCAATTCAGTTTAGTCACTCAGTCATGTCCGACTCTTTGCGACCCCATGAATCGCAGCACGCCAGGCCTCCCTGTCCATCACCAAGTTCCAGAGTTTACCCAGATTCATGTCCATCAAGTCGGTGATGCGATCCAACCATCTCATCCTATGTCATCCCCTTCTCCTCCTGCCCCCAATCCCTCCCAGCATCAGGGTCTTTTCCAATGAGTCAACTCTTCACATGAGGTGGCCAAAGTATTGGAGTTTCAGCTTCAGTATCAGTCCTTCCAATGAACACCCAGGACTGATCTCCTTTAGGATGGACTGGTTGAATCTCCTTGCAGTCCAAGGGACTCTCAAGAGTCTTCTCCAATACCACAGTTCAAAAGCATCAATTCTTCGGTGCTCAGCTTTCTTCACAGTCCAACTCTCACATCCATACATGACTACTGGAAAAACCATAGCCTTGACTGGACGGACCTTTGTTGGCAAAGTAATGTCTCTGCTTTTGAATATGCTGTCTAGGTTGATCATAACTTTCCTTCCAAGGAGTAAGCGTCTTTTAATTTCATGGCTGCAGTCACCATCTGCAGTGATTTTGGAGCCCCCCAAAATAAAAATCTGACACTGTTTCCCCATCTATTTGCCATGAAATGATGGGATCAGATGCCATGATCTTTGTTTTCTGAATGTTGAGCTTTAAGCCAACTTTTTCACTCTCCACTTTCACTTTCATCAAGAGGCTTTTTAGTTCCTCTTCAGTTTCTGCCAGGGCTTCCCTGATGGCTCAGAGGTTAAAGCACCTGCCTGCAATGTGGGAGACCTGGGTTTGATCCCTGGGTTGCCATAAGAGTGGTCATTTGCATATCTGAGGTTATTGATATTTCCCCTGGCAATCTTGATTCCAGCTTGTGCTTCTTCCAGCCCAGCGTTTCTCATGATGTACTCTGCATATAAGTTAAATAAGCAGGGTGACAATACACAGCCTTGACGTACGCCTTTTCCTATTTGGAACCAGTCTGTTGTTCCATGTCCAGTTCTAACTGTTGCTTCCTGACCTGCATACAGGTTTCTCAAGAGGCAGGTCAGGTGGTCTGGTATTCCCATCTCTTTCAGAATTTTCCACAGTTTATTGTGATCCACACAGTCAAAGGCTTTGGCATAGTCAATAAAGCAGAAATAGATGTTTTTCTGGAACTTTCTTGCTTTTTTGATGATCCAGCAGAAGCATAAGCTATTAAGAAGAGGTGGCAAGAATACATAGAAGAACTGTACAAAAAAGATCTTCATGACCCAGATAATCACGATGTCACTGACCTGGAGCCAGACATCCTGGAATGTGAAGTCAAATGGGCCTTAGAAAGCATCACTACAAACAAAGCTAGTGGAAGTGATGGAATTCCAGTTGAGCTATTTCAAATCCTGGAAGATGATGCTGTGAAAGTGCTGCACTCAATATGACAGCAAATTTGGAAAACTCAGCAGTGGCCACAGGACTGGAAAAGGTCAGTTTTCATTCCAATCCCAAAGAAAGGCAATGCCAAAGAATGCTCAAACTACCGCACAATTGCACTCATCTCACACGCTAATAAAGTAATGCTCAAAATTGTCCAAGCCAGGCTTCAGCAATACGTGAACCGTGAACTTCCAGATATTCAAGCTGGTTTTAGAGAACCAGAGGAACCAGAGATCAAATTGCCAACATCCGCTGGAAACTTACATTGCTGCTGCTGCCGCTGCTAAGTCGCTTCAGTCGTGTCCGACTCTGTGCGACCCCATAGATGGCAGCCCACCAGGCTCCCCTGTCCCTGGGATTCTCCAGGCAAGAACACTGGGGTGGGTTGCCATTTCCTTCTCCAGTGCATGAAAGTGAAAAGTGAAAGTGAAGTCGCTCAGTCGTGTCCGACTGCGACCGCATAGACGGCAGCCTACCAGGCTCCTCCGTCCATGAGATTTTCCAGGCAAGAGTACTGGAGTGGGGTGCCCCTGCCTTCTCCCGGGAAACTTACATTACCATATGTAAAATAGATAGCCAATGGGAATTTGCTGTATGACTCAGGAAACTCAAACAAGGACTCTGTATCAGCCTAGAGGGTTGGGATAGGGAGGGAAATGGGAGGGAAGTTCAAAAGGGAGGGGACATATATATATATATACCTATGGCTGATTTATGTTGAGGTTTGACAGAAAACAACAAAATTCTGCAAAACAGTTATCCTTCAGTAAAAAAAAAATTAAAAAAAGGAGAAACTCAGGCTAAACACAAAGAACACTACGTAAGGGTCTGTGAGACAGAGAAGGAAGGGCTAAGAGGAAATGAGTAGGCATAAATAAATTCATGTGTTCTTTCAGTTTTTGTATTGTTTTTCCTTATCCTTGTAATCCTCTCATGCTTCTGTGCATTTCTTCTCATTTCAAGCTACCTCAGAGTGTCTTGAGGGAATGATTTCTGTGGTATACTCCATAGGTAAGCTCAGTGTCTGACCCAGAATACACTTTTCATAAACATTTGCTGATAAACAGTCTCGAGTCTGCTGGACTTTGAAAGGTGATTTAGACCCTAGCAACTGTCTTCTAAGGGCTTCCCAGGTGGCTCAGTGATACAGAACCCGCCTGCCAATACAGGATCTGCAAGTTCGATCTCTGGGTTGGGAAGATCCCCTAGAGGAGGAAATGGCAACCCACTCCAGTATTCTTGTCTGGAAAATCCCATGGACAGAGGAGCTTGGCAGGTTACAATCCATGGGGTCACAAAAGAGTCAGACACAACTTAGCAACTAAAGGGCAACCGTCTTCTAAACTTAGTAACCAAAAGAGTCTTCCTCCTGTAGGCCCTGTTCCAGTGTTAGAGGCAGTAGTATCTTAATGTGCAGTTTCTTTTGCCCATGAGCGTGTGAAGATGCTAATGCTTCTGGTGGTACTCTGTGTTTCATTGTAATCTCCTCAAATAAAGGCCCACTTCTGAACTGTCTCAGAGGCTCTTACTATTATGGCCAACGGACACAATATTTTTCATATGAAAGAGATATAAAATTGAAGAATGACTATGTCATGTCCTAAAAAAATCATGTTTGTCAATGAAAGAAATAATCATAGTCATTGAGAAACTTATTTCCCTAAGGAATTTTAGAAAATGTGTGCCAGGCATGCTATAGTTCAAACATCTTGTGAGTGACCTAGGTCCTCACATGGCCTGTTTTGGAAACATGGCTGGAGTGGTTGGCGTGGAGAAATTCCATCTGAATACTGAGTGAGGTTGACAGGATGTGGTTCTCTTCATAGATGCAGTTAAACGCTTTGTGCCTTTACCCCAGGAGTACATACCTACCGTCTTCTTGAATGTGTTGTCATTGGCAAACACTGCCTGTTACTAAGTGCACTGAAGGTTTTGTTTGGCATCTTGTGCGTTGAAACACACTAGTCATGACAACGCTTGTTATGAAATTCAGGGCTTTAAGATGACTTTTGCGTTCATGAGTATTTCCAAACAGTAGTCTTTAGCAGTTCCGTAGCCAGGCAGAGTCATTAACAGGTTTTACTGATGTGGCCCCTGAGGACACTAGATATTCCAGGGAAACCCTCCTTTATATGACCTCTTTCATATTCTTTCAAAAATGAATGGCTTTCCTGTATGTCTTTCACAAAGACCACAAGCCCTGGAAACTTCATAGAAGTGGGTGTCTGTCCAAACTTGGGAATAATTCTTGCAGGAGGCAGATGTTATGGCACCAGCAGGACAGAAACAGAACCAGAGGTTACAGATGCAGACCTATAGTCCAAACTCATCAAATCTCTTCTGCAGATGTGTTTATTGGGATCGTGTTAAAAAAAAACATTTAAATTAGTTACCCAGTTGAAAAATCTGGGACTTTTTTTTACTTCAGAAAGTCTGGTTAGGACTTCCCCAGTGGCTCAGTGGTAAAGAATCTGCCTGCCGATGCAGGAGACACGGATTTGATCCCTGGTCCTAGAAGATCCCACGTGCTGCGAAGCAGCTAGGCCTGTGCGCCACACCTATTGAGCCTGTGCTCTAGAGCCTGGGAAGCGCGACAACTGCAGCCCCTGTGCCTTAGAACCCTTGGTCTGCAACAAGAGAAGCCACTGCAATAAGAAACGTGGGCACTGCAACCAGAGAGTAGGCCCTGCTCGCTGCAACTAGAGAACAGCGTGCGAAACAACGAAGACCCAGCACAGCCAACAATAAATAAATACAATTTTTAAAAAGTCTGGATGTAGGACTTGTCTTGAAAAATTAGAATAATCTGGCCAGGTTGGGATCCCTATTTTTGCATTGGCAGCCATGAGTGGGGCTGGGAGCTCTTCCCTTCTGGGTGGAGAAGAACTCCAGGCACCACCACTGTCTCTGGCCTCAGGCATTCATTTGAGTCAGCTTCCTAACCCCAAGACAGGCGATGAGATTGAGAGTAGATGGCATTGTGGGTGATTATGAAGGAGACAGACTTCTACTCTTAAATCACATGGTCTTTTTGATAAACACTTTATTCAACAGCCCAGAGATGAGTTGATAATCTTTGTAGTCTGGAAACAGAAGAACTATGAAAACTGCCTCAAGGTTAACATCTGGTGGTTCTTTGTCAGTTCTGTCTGTTCTGGTCAGAGGTCAAATAGCACTGGAGTAGGGTGGAAGGAAAACTCTGTAAAATGGCAAAGGCCAACTCTTCACACAGCTTGTGGGATCTTAGGTCCCCAACTAGGGATCGAGCTTGTGCCCCTGCAGGGAAAGCAGAGTCTTGACCACTGGACCACCAGGGAAATCCTGGCAAAGGCCAACTCTTAGATGCCAACCCCAGCTACCATCTGGGGAGAGCTGTCATTCATTCCTGGGGGACCCTATCATTGGTTCTCGGGCTGCGTCCTCCTTCACGTAGAATTTTGAGAATGAGAATGAAATAATCTGCTCCCTTCTCTGAGCAGCCTTTCCAACATATTTGGATAACAAAGAATGCGTCTGTACTAATCTTGCGTTGCACAGCTGCACGGAAAATATTGTTTAACTCTCTTCTGTATATTTTGTGTTTTGGGGAACCCTATCAGAAAGCTTATGATCATCTCTTGGAAGTCCCGGTCACTCGGGAGCAGTTAAACCACTATCGGAATGTGGCCGAGGCTGCCCGGAGTGAACTTGCAGCAACGCTGGTCAAATTTGAATCTGCTCAGTCTGAGGTGAGAATCTGTCTTCATTACTCACAAATGGGCCTTGTTAGCTTCCCGTGGAGCGAAACAGAGTATAGAGGTGATTAGAAACAGGATGAAGGGAGGCGGGTTTAAACTTCTCGGTAAATTTTATTCTCTTTTTCTCTTATTGTGCCTCAAACCTCTGTTGGCTTCCCTGGTGGCTCTGTGGTAAAGAATCCGCCTGCCAGTGCAGGAGATGTAAGAGACTCGGGTTTGATTCCAAAGTCAGGAAGAGTCACTGGAAAAGGAAATGGCAACCCACTCCAGTATTCTTTCCTGGAGAATCCCATGGACAGAGGAGCCTGGTGGGCTACAGTCTGTGGGGTCGCACAGAGTTGGCAGTGACTGTAGCAACTGCTAGTGCCCTCTGGTTGGGAGAATTCCTGAAAGACTGTGCATTTGCTGGGCTGGGAGGTGAGGTGAGCTGGGCTGGATTCTGGCTCTCAGGGGAGCTGTCCTTCCTGAGAGGATCAAGGGCACCTGGGGACTTGGGGGGCAATGTGGGCATTGGAGGGCTCAGCATCCTGGGAGAAGCTTTCTTTAAGGTGGATTGCTTGCAATCTGCAGTTCTAGGGGTAGAAATCTGCCTCCCTTTTTTGTGGTGGTTCTGCTCGCCTGGGGGAGATTCTAGGAAGGTGACCAAGATCCATCTACCCTTGGGGCTGGATCCAGTCTATTGTGGAGTTTCTGGGAGATTCTTGCTAGACTCACTGCCCTTATAGACTAGTGGCCCCCAGGAATCCTAGGCTTGCCTGTGAGGTAAGTGACAGTCTCACTAGACTGTCAGGCTCCCATTGAAAGATGAGTTGATAATGTGTGTGTATGTGTATGTGAATAAATGTAGGCATGCATGGTCATAGTTACAAAAAGTATAGTAGTAGTAGTAGTGTAGTATAGTGAGAGTCTCTCAGTCGTGTCAGACTCTGCAACTCCATGGACTGTAGTCCGCCAGGCTCCTCTGTCCATGGGATTCTCCAGGCAAGGATACTGGAGTGAGTAGCTATTTGCTTCTCTGGGAGATCTTCTCAGTCCAGGGATTGAACCCAGTCTGCACTGCAGGCACATTCTTTACCATCTGAGCCACCAGGAAAGCCCTTCAAAAAGTATATGTATTCATGAAATTTTCTAATGGGACGGATCTGATAGCTTATAAGGCACATACTGTGTTCAGCATTTTAGTGTGAGAGAAAAGTTAATGTGTTTCCTTTGTATAAATCCTATAATGATTTTCTTTTTCTCCTATATTTTTTCCAGACATCCGAATATTATTTTTCTTTATCTCCTGCAATAAGGGTCCAGAAGGCTGGGGAAGAAATTCTGTAATATATTGAATAGTCTGTATTGACTTATGAAAGGGTCGTGGCTGTGAAATTACAAATGGCCTACCTGTAGCTTCCTCGTTTCAGCAGCAGCAGCAATAGCAGTAATACAGATTTAGAAAATGAGTTTCCATTGCAGAATATTTTATTCCTTTTTGCAAAACACACCACACCTGTCTCTTGAGTGAGATTCATTCATCACAGGACATTGCTCAATAGTTTTTTGACTGGAAATAGAACTGCCATAAGACCCAGCAGTCTCACTGCTGAATGTACACACTGAGGAAACCAGAATTTAAAGAGACATATGTACCCCAGTGTTCATTGCAGCACTGTTTACAGTGGCTAGGACATGGAAGCAACCTAGGTGTTCATCGGCAGACGAATGGATAAGGAAATTGTGGTGCATATACGCAATGGACGATTACTCAACTATAAAAAGAACACATTTGAGTCAGTTCTAATGAGGTGGATGAACCTGGAGTGTGTTATACAGAGTGAAGTAAGTCAGAAAGAGAAACACCAATACAGTATATTAATAGATATATATCGAGTTTGGAAAGATGGTAACGACAATCCTATGTACAAGGCAGCAAAAGAGACATAGATGTAAAGAACAGACTTTTGAACTCTGTGGGAGAAGGTGAGGGTGGGATGATTTGAGAGAATAGCATTGAAACTGTATATTACCATATGTAAAATAGATGACCAGCCCAAGTTTGATGCATAAAGCAAGACACTCAAAGCTGGTGCTCTGGGACAACCCAGAGGGATGGTGTGAGGAGGAAGGTGGGAGCGGGGGTTCAGGATGGGGGGACACATGTGCGCTGGTGACTCATTCATGTCGATGTATGGCAAAAACCATCACAATATTGTAAAGTAATCATCCTCTAATTAAGAAAGAAAAACCATTGCTCAATAGTTTTTTGAAAAAGAATAAGAGGGCCCACTATTTAGGCATAATTTCCCATCTAGTAATACAGAAACAAATATGAAAAAAGAAAGTAAAGTTGGATTAAGTCATGAATAAAAAATTGAAATTTTAAATTATGATTTTGGTTTTTTTTCAAGGTACTTCAAACTTATATCCTTGAAATCTTTTCCCTCTTTTTACTTCTTTCCCATGTCAGCTTCGAGAACTGCGATCCAAGATGCTTTCTAAAGAAGTTTCCTATCAAGAGTTAAAAGCTGAGATGGAGAGCTACAAAGAAAATAATGCCAGAAAATCGTCTCTGCTCATCTCTCTGAGGGACAGAGTTCAGGAACTAGAGGAAGAATCAGCGGCTCTCTCCACTTCTAAAATTAGAACTGAAATCACAGCTCAGTCTGCAATCAAGGAGAACCAAGAGTTAAAGAAGAAAGTGGTAGAACTAGACGAAAAATTACAGTAAGGATATTTCAATATATTTTTCAATGGAGTTAGTGTTAAAACACTAACTCCTGACAGCAGGATATGCCTTTGAAGGTACTGGGGTTTTGCATTATTTGGCCCTGAAACTCCACTTAGGAAAAAAAAATCATATATATATATATATATATATATATAAAATTTAGAAGATTTCCTCTAAGTAGAGTTTTAACTGGAGGTTGTGGAATAGTACACAGAGCGAGGGGTTTATTCAGAAGCTAGTTGTAAAAATACCTCAGAAGCCCAGAACACACCAGACCACCCTTAACACTCCTCATTAAGTTTTATTGCCGGTTTATGCAGAGAACTCAGGAAATCTAGGTTTTCTACATGTAGTTCTGCCAAAAGGTGATTATTGAGATAAAATTGGGAGCTGACTGTTCTTAAAATATACTTTATAATTCTGTGTATAATAACTTAAATCCCTTTACTAATAAAACACTTGGTATTTATTTTACTTATTTCATCTTAAAAAGATTAAAAACAAAAACCCAGTGCTTCCAGCTCCTGTCCTCTTTCTCTCCTTCCATTCAGAGCAAAATTCCTTAAACATGTTTGTATGTACTCACTGTGCCAATTTGTCTCCTCTCTCAGATCTACTCCGCTGAAGCCACTCATTAAGGTGACCAGTGACTGCACACTGCAAATTAAATGATCAGTCTTATCTGATCTTCCAGTACGTCAGTCAACAGTTGGCTTTTCCCCCTGAACCACTTTCTTCTTTTAGCTTCCAGGGCACTGCGCACGCCTGCTTTTGATCTTGCCTTTCTAGCTGCTCTGTCATGATCTCTGGCTTTATCTGCCTCATCTCCTTGACTTCCAAGTATTGGTGGGCCCCAGGGCTCAGTCCTTGATTCTCTCCTTGAAAGTGAAACTCGCTCAGTCGTGTCCGACTCTTTGTGACCCCAAGACTTCTCCAGGCCAGAATACTGGAGTGGGTAGCCTTTCCCTTTTCCAAGGGATCTTCCCAACCCAGGGATCGAACCCAGGTCTCCCGCATTGCGGGTGAATTCTTTACCAGCTGAGCCACAAGGGAAACCCAAGAATACTGGAGTGGGTAGCCTATCCCTTTTCCAGGGGATCTTCCCGATCCAGGGATTGAACCAGGGTCTCCTGCCTTGCAGGCGGATTCTTTACCAACTGAGCCATCAGGGAACTCTCTTCTTGTTTCTATCCAAATCCACTCTTTTAGTGCTCTCATCCAGTCTCATGACTTAAAGTATGACCTAAATGCTCATGACTCCCACGTTTCTTCCTAAGACCTGCATATCTTATGACTTACTGGGCATCTTCACGTGGATGTCCAACAGGCATCTCAAATTAACATGTCCAAATTAGTATTTCCACAAATTTGTCCTGTGGTTTTCCTAATCTCACTGAATGATAATTCCATTCCTCTAGTTGTTCAGGGCAAAAATCTTGGATCATCCTTGCTTTCCTTTCCTAGATGCTTCAGTAAATCTCATCATTTATCTCTATCATCAAAATAAATCTAAATTTTTACTACTGTACATTGCCACTAACCTAGTCTGCATCTCCAATTTTATCCCACTCCCCCTAAATGTTTCTTACTCCCTTTTCTGCTTAATCTTTTCCTTCAGCCCTATAATATACTATGCATTTTTCATACATTTATTTTTTGATTATTGTCCATCTTCCCAATTAGGACCTAAGTCCCATGAGGGCAAGGATGTTAATCTGTTTCGTTTACTACTGTATCTTTTGCACCTTTTACAGAGCCTGATGCATAGTAAGTGCACAACAAATATTTATTAAACAAATGATATATTCATTTGTGGGATATATATATTCCCACAAATGTCAAAAAGAAAATTACTCAAAACCTTATGATTCCAGAAAAACTATAGTTCACAGTTTGTTGAACAGATATTCAGACAGTTGTACTTAAATGGCATCATGTAGTGAAATATTTTTCCTGAATAATATGTTATAGATACTAAAAAATTCTTTCATTATATCATTTTTTAATGGCCAGTAATATTCCATTGCATGTTAAAATCATAATTTACTTAACCAGTTCTTTTTGTTGTTTCCTTTAGACACTTAGGTTAGTTCCACTCAAAAAATTATTGTAAACCAAAATGCAATGAGGATACATATATGTTCATATTTTCACATTTATATGATTATGTCATTATGGTGGATGCCTGGAACTTTGTTAGGTCAAAGTGAAATGCAAATAAAAGTGGTAATAGTTTAGAAGTTCCTGGAATAGAGAAGTAATATTGAAATCTTGGAGTAAATGTATTGAATCACATACATAAATTAATCAGAGCCATGGCATTTACTATGACTTTCATGAGTTAGAGACACTGAATACATACTACTTTTCATATGTTAAAAATTAGAACTCAGAATATTGATGTTGGTCTTTTATTGTTATACATTTTTCTAAATAGAAATATGGCATGATTTTGAGTATATGCAATTACATACTTTGTTAATCTTTGAATTGTGTGAAAGAATTTGCAGTAACATTTGAGTGTTGTTATAAACACTTAAAATGGTAAAAAGAGAAAGCAATAATCATGTTCATTATCTAGGGTACTAAAAATGATGCCAAATTATTGAAATGATTCTAATTTGCCTTTAAAATATGTCTGTTTTTTAATGTTCTCTTAGTTTTTAGCATTTAAAGCATTAGAAATAGACCATGCTATTTCAGCAAACCTATCTGAGATTCGAAATAAAATATTCACAGCAGGGCATAAATTGACTGATTTTCCTTGATTGGCCCATTTCAGTACTCTTTAACAATTCTAGATGTGCAAAAACTAGTTGTGATCTTTGCTGATGACTGAACACCTCTCTTCTCTAGAGGTGGGCACATCCTCTGCTTCTGATGTATTTTTTAATTATATTTAATCAACTTCCCTGGTGGCTCAGATGGTAAAGTGTTTGCCTACAATGCAGGAGACCTGGGATCGATCCCTGGGTTGGGAAGATCCTCTGGAGAAGGAAATGGCAACCCACTCCAGTATTCTTGCTTGGAAAATCCCATGGACAGAGGAGTGTGGTAGGCTACAGTCCATGGGGTCGAAAAGAGTTGGACACAACTGAGCGACTTCACTTCACCCTTGGCCGTGAATCAAGGAATGCTCTAAGTAACCCTTATGGATCATTGTATAGTGACCAAAGCTTGGTCTCTAAGCCCACTGTAGCATTACTTTCTTTCTTCCCCCATGAAGCCTCAACTGAGTCATGGATCCATGTTTGATCTAGAGCAACAGACTCCAGCCTTTTTGGCACCAGAGACCTATCTCATGAAAGATAGATTTTCCATGGATTGGGAGTGGTGGGGGTGGTTTCAGGATGATTCAAGCACGTTGAATTTATTGTGCACTTCATTTCTCATCTAATGCTGCCACTGATCTGACAGCAGGTACTGGTCTATGACCCAGAGGTTGGGGACCCCTGATCTAGAGGACCACCTGCCCCTTCTGCAGATCCTAAAAGGTCAAGGACAGGAGGCAGATAACCTGTCTTCCTTGCTAAGATGACATGAAGATCTCCCTACATTTTTGCAAAGTATAGGTGCTCCAGAGTTGCTTCCACTTTTCTCCTTCTTTAACTAGGCTTTTAAAACAATTATGTACTCTGTATCTGGGAAACTATGTTGTGTTGAAAATGATGATTGGTTATTTCCCAACAGAGGGCTCAAGTACTGAACTTTGATGAATGTTATCTTCTTTGGTGTTAAAACTTACTTCTTATCTGACCAATAGAAAATGTTTAAAGGAAAACGAGGAGAATAAGAATCAAGTCTCACAGAATTGCAGGAAACATGAGGAATTTCTGGCTCAACTTCGTGACTGCTTAGATCCAGAGAAGAATGAAAAAGCATCAGATGAAGATTTAATTCTTAAGGTGCTTGTATGAAGACTAAAATGACTATGCATTGAATAGTTGTTCTGATGTGTGCCATGAAGAGGAGCTGAGGTTAAGTCTCGGGGTGCAGGAGAACAGGACAGGAGCCAGTACAGCATTAACCAACTGTGTGATCTGGGAAAAACCATACCACCTCTCTGAGCCTCAATTCCAAGATTCTTTCTAGCATTATTTGGGATTAATTTTTCTCCAGAAGTTCTCTCTGGCTCAGATGGTAAATAATCTGCCTGCAGTGCAGGAGACCCAGGTTCAATCTCTGGGTTGGGAAGATCCCCTGGAGGAGAAAATGGCAACCCACTCCAGTGTTCTTGCCTGGAGAATGCCATGGATAGAAGAGCCTGGTGGGCTACAGTCCATGGGGTCACAAAGAGTTGAAAATGACTGAGTGACCAATACTTACTTACTTAATCTCCAGAAGGGATTGATTTTTTGCTTAAAATATATTTAGATTGTCAAATAAAAGCAATTATTCATTTAAATGATATATTTTAGGAAGATTTTTGTTTGTTTTAGGAACAGTCAGAAACACATACATACAACTAAAAACCAGAACCAGCTGCGTGTCATTTTGGGGATACTTGTGTGTCAGGCTAAGATTAGCTCTATAGTACTTTTTAATTTTATGCTTAAGCCAAAAAATAAAAATCCTGCTGTGATGGTAGGTTGCCATTGAGATGGAAATTAATGATATCAACTGAATAATTCACTTGGCTTGCAGTGATTCATTAGGGAACCTGAAGGTATTTGAATGGGCACCGTATCTCTGTACCTACCCTTGCTTCTGAATGGCTTTCCATGCAGCCATTCTTTTTTAAAACAGTGTTTTATTTGTTTATTCTTTAAAATTGAAGTATACTTATTTACAATGTTGTGTTAGTTTCAGGTATACAGTGAAGTGATTCATATACCTATAATTCAGTTACATATACGGGTGTGTGTGTGTGTATATATATTCTTTTTCAAATTCTTTTCCCTTACAAGTTACTATAAAATATTGAGTATGATTTTCTGTGCTATAGAGTAGATCCTAGTTTTATATACAGTGGTGTGTTTATGTTAATCCCAGACATTATAAAATATTGAGTATGATTTTCTGTGCTATACAGTAGATCCTAGTTTTATATACAGTGGTGTGTTTATGTTAATCCCAGACATTATAAAATATTGAGTATAGTTTTCTGTGCTATACAGTAGATCCTAGTTTTATATACAGTGGTGTGTTTATGTTAATCCCAGACATTATAAAATATTGAGTATAGTTTTCTGTGCTATACAGTAGATCCTAGTTTTATATACAGTGGTGTGTTTATGTTAATCCCAGACATTATAAAATATTGAGTATAGTTTTCTGTGCTATACAGTAGATCCTAGTTTTATATACAGTGGTGTGTTTATGTTAATCCCAGACATTATAAAATATTGAGTATAGTTTTCTGTGCTATACAGTAGATCCTAGTTTTATATACAGTGGTGTGTTTATGTTAATCCCAGACATTATAAAATATTGAGTATAGTTTTCTGTGCTATACAGTAGATCCTAGTTTTATATACAGTGGTGTGTTTATGTTAATCCCAGACTCTAGGGGTGAAAATCTCTAGGTCCATCAATGTTGCGGCAAATGGCATTATTTTATCCTTTTTTATGGCTGAATAATATTCCTTATATACATGTACCACATCTTCTTTATCCATTCCTCTGCTGATGGACATTTAGGTTGCTTCCATGTCTTGGCTGTTGTGAATAGTGCTGCCCTGAACACTGGGGATATGGCCATTCTCAAAGGCCTCCCCTCAGTGGTTTATTAGTAAACATCCCGTGTGTACCCTGGGAGAGCTGTGAAATGATTTCATTTTACTTCAGGAAGTTCCACCTCACTGATGAATTTTGGTTGCTCCGTCCCAGGTCCATCTAATTCCCTCAAGGTGCTAGATTCAGCTCTTTCTCCTCCTCTCTGTTGCTCACATGTGACCAGGAAGGCTGGCTGTAAAAGTCTACTTTGCAGTGTAGTTTGGAAGCTTATCTTTAAAGCAAGTGGTGGGGAAGAGAGAAGACAATTAAAATGCTTCTTCCTTAAGACACCCTTTCCCACCTCACAGGCAATCTCCAAGTACTAACCTGTGTTGAAACCATATTAACCTCGCCTTTTTATTTTCTTCTAATGCCTTGACATCTGAGGCCTTGCTGACCTTGGGTTCCAGGGTGAGCCGGTTCCTAGTAAATGACTCTCTTGGGTGCACAGCTTTCCTATGCAAACCACCGAACTCAGAGCAGCCCACACCCCAACCACTTCTTCTAGCAGATTTTTACACCCTGGGCCACTATCCAACCAATCACCCCAGAGCCAGGTGCCGGATAACTAGAGATGGCTCCCACACTCCAGAACCCACTGAAATTCTTCAACTAGGCAACCCTAAGCCTGCCCACCCTGCCTCACCTCTTTCTTCCTGTGGAAAACATGTTTTCACCTTGGCTCCCTCTGTCTCCTGCCCAGCCCTGGTGCTCCCTGGGTGGCCCTACATGGCATGGTGTGCCCCCTTCTCTCAGGAGCTGAGAACAGCAAACTCTTTCAGTCTCTCCTGATTTGTTGGCCTCACTGTACCTGAATGATAATATAACCTATATTTTTAAACAGATACTGGGACCCTAGAGCTTTAGCATCTCAATCACCTAGCAACTCCTCACCTTATTTCTTTATTTTGGCTGCACTGGGTCTTCGTTGCAGTGCATGACGGCTTCTCTAGTTGCGGTGCATGAGCTTGGTTGCCCTGAGGCATGCTTCCTGACAAGGGATCTAATCCATGTCCCATGCTTTGGAAGGCCGGTTCTTAACCCCTGGATCATCAGGGAACTCCCGCTCCCCATCTTACATAGAAATCACTGGTCAAGAGTAAAAAGCCTGCTGTCTTCAACACTCACCAGGTGTTCCCTGAGGTTACCAAAACCTCTCCAGTTTCAAAACCATTCCCTTATTCTCTTCACCTCATAAATACATGTATACACACCCTCTAAGGAAACCTGCCTCTTGAAAAATCTGTAAGCAGGTCAGGGAGCAACAGTTAGAACTGGACATGGAATAACAGACTGGTTCCAAATAGGAAAAGGAGTACGTCAAGGCTGTATATTGTCACCCTGCTTAGTTAACTTGTATGCAGAGTACATCATGAGAAACGCTGGGCTGGATGAAGCACAAACTGGAATCAAGATTGCCAGGAGAAATATCAATAGCCTCAGAAATGCAAATGACACCATCCTTATGGCAGAAAGTGAAGAAGAACTGAAGAGCCTCTTGATGAAAGTGAAAGAAGAAAGTGAAAAAGTTGGCTTAACATCACTTCATGGTAAATAGGGAAACTGTGGGAAACAGTGGCAGACTTTATTTTCTTTGGGCTCCAAAATCACTTCAGATGGTGACTGCAGCCATGAAATTAAAAGACGCTTACTCCTTGGAAGAAAAGTTATGACCAACCTAGACAGCATGTTAAAAAGCAGAGACATTACTTTGCCAACAACAGTCCATCTAGTCAAGGCTATGGTTTTTCCAGTAGTCATGTATGGATGTGAGAGTTGGACTATAAAGAAGGCTGAGGGCTGAAGAATTGATGCTTTTGAACTGTGGTGTTGGAGAAGACTCTTGAGAGTCCCTTGGACTGCAAGGATTTCCAACCAGTCCATCCTAAAGGAAATCAGTCCTGAATATTCATTGGAAGGACTGATGTTGAAACTGAAACTCCAATACTTTGGCCACCTCATGCAAAGAGCTGACTCATTGGAAAAGACCCTGATGCTGGGAAAGATTGAAGGCAGGAGAAGAAGGGGACGACAGAGGATGAGATAGTTGGATGGCATCACCGACTCAATGGACATGAGTTTGAGTAAACTCCGGGAGTTGGTGATGGACAGGGAGGCCTAGTGTGCTGCAGTCCATGGGGTCACAAAGTCAGATACAACTGAGCAACTGAACTGAACTGAAGGAAAGAAAGATGGTAGAAAAGAAGGGTTTCTAAGAACTTATTTGACATCCATCCATCCACTTCCCAAATATTGAGTGAGTGATTACAATGTGATAGACAGTATTCTGGGTGTTGGGATAGAGTAGTGAATGAGACAAGATGAAGTCTGTGCCCACCTAAGAGCTTCCACTGTTGTGGGTCAAGATGCAGAGGCAATAAACAAATAAGTATACAATATTACCCCCCCGAGTAAAAGGTGCAGTGAAGAAGTACAAATCAGGTTCGGGGGAAAGACCATAAAGCATGTTAGAGGCATGGAATGCTAGTTTAGGTAGACTGGCTAAACTGTGCCCTCTGGAATGGGGACTTTTAAGGGATATTGAAACCACTGTATAGCACGGGGAACTCTGCTCAATGTTATGTGCCTGGATAGGAGGGGAGTTTAGGGAGAGATTGGATACATGCGTATGTATGGCTGAATCCCTCTGCTGTCCACTGGAAACTATCACAACACTGTTAATCAACTATACTCCAATATAAAATTATAATTTTTCTTTCTTTTCTTTTTTTTTTTTTTAATAAAAGGATGTTGGAAAGGAAAAGTGTTCAAGAGAGAGGGAACAGCTCTGATTCAGGAGCAGGGCACCATGTTGGCAAATTGTTGAGGCTAAAGATGCATCACTTCCCCAGATTGTCCTAACACACATGCTGGCCCTGTCTTGTGGAGTTTCAGGTCTTCCTACAGGCATCCTTGTGCTGTCTGCATGGCTGTTTCCCTGGGGCCAGGAGCCTGGTTGGTTTTATTTTCCCTCCTTCTAAATCATACAGATCTTATTAATGTTCCCAGCTAGCCCCTCAAATGCACAACATGGAGAGTGAAAAGCCCAGCTAGTCCCAATGATAACCACGGTTTGTGCATGTTATTCAGGACTTTTTCTATGCTTATATTAATTAGAAGGACTTTCTTTTGAAATAAAGAGAGTCCTGCCTTCTTCTCTGTATTCCTCCTCTGTGCCAGGTGACGCCTTATAATCAGTTGGTGCCAGCGGACGTGGACTGAATTGAACTTCCTCGCTTGCCTGCTGTAACTCTGTAGAAACATCACCATCCCTGGAGTGTTTAGCAGCCAGGGGCTTGCCAATGCCTGTTCTGTCTGAAAGCTTTTGGCTGAATGCTCATCATTGTTGCCTTGTAGCTACCTTTTGATTAATTTCAATTTGCCTATCCTGTCTGCCCATAACAAGAGAGTTTAGAGGCTGCCTTTGAAAATGTTATGTTTTGAGTGGATGGAGGAACAGTGCCTTTACTGTTTTCATGTGATAATGTGATCACTGGGGTACATAGATCAGAGTTGCTTAGAGAGAGTAGTATGAAATTACCAATTTTTACAGGACAGCTGTAATTGCTTTCTCTTCAGCTTGGAGAGCTGTGCAAGGAAAATGCATTTGTGAAGGGACAAATTGTTGCTCTTGAAGAGACTATAAATGTCCATGAGATGGAGGCAAAAGCTAGCAGAGAGACAATCATGAGGCTGGCTTCAGAAGTAAACAGAGAGCAGAAAAAAGCTGCCTCCTACATTGAAGAGAAAGGCCAGCTGAGCCAGGTACAGTATGTGGAGCACGTGTGTGCATCTGTGATCATGTTTATGAGGCAGAGACTCAAAATCAGGTGTGGATGAGCATACTGGTGTCACCGACCACAATTCCCAAAGGCTCCTCTCGGCAGAAGGGCTGGGGGGCACATGGGACTCTGTGACCTGATCAGGCCTCTGGATACAGCTTTTTTCTAATTAGAAAAAAAGAAATGCAAAACACTTAATAAGTAAAACATGTGTACTAAAGTGTCTTATTTGGTTGAATTATAAGGAGTAAAAATTTTTTTAAACTTATTATTATTTTTTAAACAAAGAGGCAATGCATTCACAAGATGCAAAATTCTAAGTGGACACAGGGGAATGTGGTGAGAAGTGTCCCCCAATCCCTTCCCCCCAACCACCCAGTTGCTCTCTCTAGAGGCAACCTCTGTTAATAATTTCTTATATACCTTTCTACAAATACTCTATATGCATATATTTATTCTTTTTATTTATTGTTTAACACACATGGCAACAACTTTGCACACTCAATGTTTCTCTGTTTATTTTGAAAAATTGGTAAGGTACTACACAGTATTATATACAAGGCCGCTAGGAATAATCCATCATTTTTCATATGTGAGACTCTGTCAGCAAGACAAAAATCCCAAAAGTAGACTTGCTGGCTGAAAGGATACAGGGGTTTTAATTTTGAGAGACATTGCCCAAGGGAAGTGACTCTTACCTCTGAACTTTTATTTATATAATTAGTTGCTTGATCTTTCCAAATGAGTGAGAACCTGTTTGAGCATGGGAATTAATACTGTATGTTTTTTTAAACACTATATAATCCTTTTTAAAATTTTCTATCAAAGAAACTAATTGTGGGATTAATGATAGGGGTTAATTTCCAAAACCAAAAGTAAGCTAGTGCCATCAGTTAGTAAAACACGTAGGAGAAAATTGAAGAGTAAAGGAGATGGAGTTTAAAATGAAAGATTGACTAATGCTGAGAAAAAGAGGCTCCATGAGGGGTGAAGTTTCAGTGGCGTCCCACCGGCTGTGAAGGGGGTTCTGGAATTGGCAGGACTCAGTGAAGGAGCTATCTTCGTGGGAAATCCTGAGGTCTTCCATGTCTATGGTGACATCACTGCCAAGGTGAGGTGACATGGGAAATTGGAATATGAAAGTGATCCAGTAATGATAATAATTTCTATTTCTCTCCAATTCCCTGCATCAAAGAGCCCTTCTGACCACTAGATTTCTTCTTCTGTCACATTAACTGTGTGAAAGGAGAAAAGATTTTTACCACCATTACCAAGTCACTCCAATCATTTCAACACCTTGTCTTAGTCTGCTTCAGCTCTCATAACAAAATGCCATACACTGGGTGGCTTGAAAAGCAGACATTTATTTCTCATATTTCCAGAGGTGGGGAAGTCCAAGATCAAGGGGGTAAGAGTTCTCTTCCTGGCTTGCAGACACCCACTGTCTTGCTGTATCTTCACATGGCAGACTGAATTAGCAAGATCCCTGGTGTCTTTTATAAGCCACTAATCCCAACACGAGGACCCCACCCCCATGGCTCCATCTGAAGATAATTATCCCTCAATGGCCCCATCTCCAAACACCATCATACTGGATGTTAGGGCTTCAGCATTTGAATTTTGAAGGGATACCATTCAAATAATTATTTTTTTTCCACCTTTTTCTTAAGAAAAATGTCAAACACATATAGAAAGGGTGAAGGAATACAGTGAGCATCCATTTATTATACATCCAAATGCAACAATTGTTACCATTTTTCTGTATTTGCTTTATTACCTGGTACACATGTACACATATTTGCAGAATCACTTGAAAATAGGTTTAGACGTTATATGTATTGTTTCTGACCACTGAAGCTTAAGAATAAGGACATTATCCTACATGACCACAATATCATTATCACATCTAAAAGTCAACAGTGATGCCACAGTATCGATTACTCATGGAGGTTTCCAAGCCTCCTTTTTTGTACTCTCGAAAGGTGAAGTTTAATCTCCCTCCCCTTGTGGGCTGGATGAAGTGGCTCACTTCCTGTGACCGGAATATGTCAGAAGTGGTGGTCAAATCTCACTTTGGAGATTGGGTTATAAAAACACTGTGGCTTTTGTCTTAGATACACTCTCTTGAATTCTCTTGAGTCACTGCTTTTGAGGGAAGCCAGGTGTTACATGGGGGGCACTCAGGTAGAAGTTGCATGGCCCAGGAGCCCAGGAACTGAGGCCTATCACCTACCATATGAGTGAGACTGGAAGTGAATCCTCGTTCAGCTGAATCTTGAGATGATAGTAGCCCTGGTCAACAGTTTGATTATAGCCTTATGAGAGACCTTGAATCAGAAACATCCAGCTAAGTCGGTCCCAGATTTCTGGCTCATAGAGCTGTGAGATAATAGATGTTTGTTGTGTTAAGCCATTAAGTTTGGGCTAATTTTTTACACAGCAATAGATAATAAACATCTAATATTGACTTTCAAATGTAATCATTTTCTACAAGAATGTCTTTTATAGCTGTTTTTTTCCCCAAATTGCAGTACGTTCTAGGTTCATCCATTGCATTTTTTGGTTATTTTTAGGCTTTTATAGTTTTTTTTTTAATAGCATTAAAAAAGATGTTATTGACTTCTCATACAGAGTACAAAGCAGTGGCCTGATTGTTTCTTCAAGATGTATTTAACTTGCTTAACTATACCCTATACAGGTAAAGTTGGATTTAGAGGCAGTATTGGATTCAGGTTAAACCTTTTTGGCAGGAATATTTCAAAGATAAAGTTGTAAACTTCATATTGAATTGCATTAGAAGCAAATAGTGTTAGATTGTTCCATTGTTGCTGAAACTGTTTGATTGCCCATATCTTCGGTGAAAAGGTACATTTTATTTTCTGAAGCCAAGTAAGGAGAAAAGGAAAGATATAAACATCTGAATGCAGAGTTCCAAAGAATAGCGAGAAGAGATAAGAAAGCCTTCTTCAGCAATCAATGCAAAGAAATAGAGGAAAACAACAGAATGGGAAAGACTAGAGATCTCTTCAAGAAAATCAGAGATACCAAGGGAACATTTCATGCAAAGATGGATTCGATAAAGGACAGAAATGGTATGGACCTAACAGAAACAGAAGATATTAAGAAGAGATGGCAAGAGTACACAGAAGAACTGTACAAAAAAGATCTTCATGACCCAGATAATCACGATGGTGTGATCACTGACCTAGAGCCAGACATCCTGGAATGTGAACT
>NW_011494720.1:1409846-1410328 GCF_000754665.1 Bison bison bison
GCTGGTTTTAGAAAAGGCAGAGGAGCCAGAGATCAAATTGCCAACATCTGCTGGATCATGGAAAAAGCAAGAGAGTTCCAGAAAAACATCTATTTCTGCTTTATTGACTATGCCAAAGCCTTTGACTATGTGGATCACAATAAACTGGAAAATTCTGAAAGAGATGGGAATACCAGACCACCTGACCTGCCTCTTGAGAAACCTGTATGCAGGTCAGGAAGCAACAGTTAGAACTGGACATGGAACAACAGACTGGTTCCAAATAGGAAAAGGAGTCTGAAAAGGCTGTATATTGTCACCCTGCTTATTTACTTATATATAGAGTACATCATGAGAAATGCTGGACTAGAAGAAACACAAGCTGGAATCAAGATTGCAGGGAGAAATATCAATAACCTCAGATATGCAGATGACACCACCCTTATGGCAGAAAGTGAAGAGGAACTCAAAAGCCTCTTGATGAAAGTGAAAGAGGAGAGTGA
>NW_011494720.1:1410428-1410841 GCF_000754665.1 Bison bison bison
AAGAGGAGAGTGAAAAAGTTGGCTTAAAGCTCAACATTCAGAAAACGAAGATCATGGCATCTGGTCCCATCACTTCATGGGAAATAGATGGGGAAACAGTGGAAACAGTGTCAGACTTCATTTTTGGGGGCTCCAAAATCACTACAGATGGTGACTGCAGCCATGAAATTAAAAGATGCTTACTCCTTGGAAGGAAAGTTATGACCAACCTAGATAGCATATTGAAAAGCAGAGACGTTACTTTGCCAATAAAGGTTCGTCTAGTCAAGGCTGTGGTTTTTCCTGTGGTCATGTATGGATGTGAGAGTTGGACTGTGAAGAAGGCTGAGCACCGAAGAATTGATGCTTTTGAACTGTGGTGTTGGAGAAGACTCTTGAGAGTCCCTTGGACTGCAAGGAGATCCAACCAGTCC
>NW_011494720.1:1410941-1417091 GCF_000754665.1 Bison bison bison
CCTGGCGTGCTGCAATTCATGGGGTCGCAAAGAGTCGGACACGACTGAGTGACTGATCTGATCTGATCTGATCTGAAGGTATCTGTAGGGTGAGAGTTGGCAGATTATTTATTTCTGTTCCCCCTTGAGTTACCTAGTGATGTTTTCATCTATTGGTTCTTGCCTGGATTAATTTATATCAGGGGTGGCAAAGTGGTAATATTCAAATTTCATCATTCCTTCTACTTATTAGTCAACATTCTTCCTAAAGAAAAGCTTTTTATTTTCTTTCTTATTATTTTCAAATCTATGGACACATGGAATTTTATTTACTTACTATTAATAATCAATTATTCTCCTTTTGGCTTTCCAAATCCTCCATGTTTGGCCAGAAGGAGTCCCTGCAAGATTGTCTCTGTGACCTTATAACTTGACTCCTTTAGTCTTTCAATGCTTCTGTGCTTTTAAACAGAATATATCTTAGGCTCACTTACAATTTTCAGACCACAGAACTAAAATCAGCCTGTTCTCTATGGAATTTTGGCTCCTTTTACTGGGGAAGAGTGCTTAGCAACCAAGATTCAGGCTTTAGGTATGCTCATTGCTATTGGGATGTCATTGCTTTTAGTGGATAAAGCTAGAAATGCTTTTTTAGAAATGAATTAATGCTGATACTTTTGGGAACTTTTTATTTGATATTGGAGTATAGCTGATTAACAATACTGTGATAGTTTCAGATGAACAGTGAAGGGATTCAGCCATACATATACATGTGTCTGTTCTCCTTCAAAGCCCCTCGCATCCAGGCTGCCACATCACATTGAGGATAGTGCTGTGTAATTCTCATATTTTTAATTAAAAGTAATATTTTAGAGTTTTCTTAATATCCTTTTACTTTATATGAGTTATCTTTTGGATCCTAATAATAATATTTACTCATTTGCTTTGTCTTATAAATATATATATATGTCTTATAAATAAATATAAATAAGATTATTTAAAAATGACACTTTCAGTATTTTACCTATAAGTAAACTTTCTTAGTGAAATTTATGACTTTCAGAGTTTTTACTTTAGTACTGTCAGCAATCATGAGTATAATAGTCACAATTTACCAATCACTTGGAAATTTGGAAAACTCAGCAGTGGCCGGCCACAGGACTGGAAAAGGTCAGTTTTCTTTCCAATCCCAAAGAAGGGCAATGCCAAAGAATGTTCAAACTACTGCACAATTGTACTCATTTCACATGCTAGCAAAGTAATGCTCAAAATTCTCCAAGCTAGGCTTCAACAGTACATGAAGTGAGAACTTCCAGATGTTCAAGCTGGATTTAGAAAAGGCAGAGGAGCCAGAGATCAAATTGCCAACATCCGTTGGATCATTGAAAAAGCAAGAGAGTTCCAGAAAAACATCTACTTCTGCCTCATTGACTACGGTAAAACCCTTGACTGTGTAGATCACAACAAACTGGAAAATTCTGCAAGGGATGGGAATGCCAGACCACCTTACCTGCCTCCTGAGAAATCTGTATTCAGGTCAAGAAGAAACAGTTAGAACTGGACATGGAACAACGGGCTGGTTCAAAATTGGAAAAGGAGTACGTCAAGGCTATATATTGTCACCTTGCTTATTTGACTTCTATGCAGAGTACATCATGAGAAACACTTGGCTGGATGAAGCACAAGCTGGAATCAAGTTTGCTGGGAGAAATATCAGTAACCTCAGATATGCAGATGACACCACCCTTATGGCAGAAAGTGAAGAAGAACTGAAGAGCCTGTTGATGAAGGTGAAAGAGGAGAGTGAAAAAGCTGGCTTAAAACTCAATATTAAAAATACTAAGATCATGGCATCCAGTCCCATCACTTCATGGCAAGTAGATGGGGAAACAATGGAAACACTGAGAAACTTTACTTTTCTGGGCCCCAAAATCACTGCAGATGGTGAAATTAAAAGACATGAAATTAAAAGACTTTTACTCCTTGGAAGAAAAGCTATGACAAATATAGACAGCATATTAAAAAGCAGAGACATTACTTTGCTGACAAAGGTTCATCTAGTCAGAGGTATGGTTTTTCCAGTAGTCATGTATGGATGTGAGTGTTGAACCATAAAGGAGGCTGAGCACTGAAGAACTGATGCTTTTGAACTGTGTTGTTGGAGAAGACTCTTGAGAGTCCCTTGGACTGCCAGGAGATAAAACCAGTCAATCCTAAAGAAAATCAACCCTGAATATTCATTGGAAGGACTGATGCTGAAGTTGAAGCTCCAGCACTTTGACCACCTGATGTGAAGAGCTGACTCATTAGAAAAGACCCAGATACTGGGAACAATTGAAGACAGGAGAAGGGGATGACAGAGGACAGGATGGTTGGATGGTCTTACCAACTCAGTGAACACGATGAGTTTGAGCAAACTCTGGGAGATGGTGTTGGACAGGGAAGCCTGGCGTGCTGCAGTCCATGGAGTCGCATAGAGTCGGACACGACTGAGTGACTGAACAACAACAACGCCAATCACTTGCCATTAGCATAGTCATTTTGCTAGGTGCTCAGAGAGGTTATGTACTGTGCTCAGTATGCACAGCTATTAAGTGGCAAATGATTTGAACCCTGGTCATGATGTTGTCTTACTTTTAACAGTAATCCCCTTTATATATAGATTCACGGCTGCTTCCTACATACAAGTCTGGTGCCAAAAATTATTTGTCAGGGGAACAGTAAAGATGAATAGCTGTGCAAATTTCCTCAGTGAATGAATGACATTAATTTGATTATAGATAGTAATTACTAACTTTTCAAGCCTAGAAAATTATGAAGAATTGAGTTTGTCTATAAAATGCAGTTTTGGAGATGAGCAATAGGAAATGACAATATGTTGTAAGAGCACATTAAGAAGTATAGAATTTATTCCTCTTCTTATGTAAGTGTCTTTACCCTTGTAAATGACCGGTGATGCAATGTTGTTCAGACTTGTGAAACACATTCACTTTGGGATCAAGTTCCTGCCAAAATAATAAAAGTTATAAAAAATATGGGCAATAAAAAGCTTGAGGTCTTTAATAAAGTGCTCATTCATGGGATTATGACTCCAGAGATTTACTACTGAAAAACACGGTCAAGTGGTTTTACTGACACATTAACGGTCTCAGAGAGAACCTTCATAATGCTTTCTAAAGCTCTGTTTTTGGGGTAGGAAACTTACTTTACTAGTAAAGTCCTGAATGACTGCAGAGAAAGAAGTTTCTGAAGGGCTGGGTTGCTGTTTCTACCAAACTCAGCTTTTCTTATTTTATTAATAATTTTTTTGTTACTTTATGAAAATTTCCCAAGTAAAAACCCAGGTAGTTTGTTATGTGTATGGAAGATGTCTTATTTGAAAATCTTTAACAGTTAAAGATTGCAGTACATTTAAAAAAGTATTGAAGTTTGGCACCTTTTCTTTCTGTTGTCTTGAAGTAATCTAAAGCTGAGAAAAGGAGTCATTTTATCTACATTAGCCATGTACATTTGCTATAGACTAGATGTTTCAATCAATGAATCAGGAATTAAACTTACATAATGGATTTAAAACTGCTTATTTTCCTTCACACTGTTCACATTTTCTTTAACTCTAGTGGCCAGAATTGAAGCTAGGAAAGCATATTGGTTTTGGAGTCAGCAAGCTTGGTTTGGAAGGATGTTCCTTCTGCTCTCTTGGTTTGTTGTTCCGCAGCAGAGTGTTTGTAAGAAGGAAGAGGATAAGACAGACACACCGAGCCGAGTGGCTAAGAGGCCAGGCTCTTGGGTTTTTTTCTAGGCTCCAGAATTGTTTGACTGTGTGATCTAAGGCATATGACTTTACCTCTTTGAACTTCAATTTCTTTGTATGTGAAACTGGAAAATAATTTAAAGGTCTGTCTTTTACAATTATTGTTAGGATTGAATGATGTAATATACATAAGGTACTCAAGACAAGCCCAGCATATAATTGATGCTCAGTGTTTTAAGTTTCTTTTCCTCATTAAATAATGAGGAATAATAATAATAATAAATAACCGTATGTTTATTTTAATCAATACTTTTATCTAGGGATTAAAATAAACATATGGTTATTTTAAGAGTACAGACATATGGAAAGGGTTCCTGGAAGTGAGAAATTATTAGACAGGTAAATTACTAAAGAAATTAAAGATCTCTTTACAGTCCTAGAATCACAGTGTTGGAGGTGACCTTAAGACCTTTTAGAATCTAGCTTATCTAACTCTCTATGTGAAATAAGAATCATCTTTAAAGTGTCCCTCTATAGTTAGCATCCAGCCTTCCCTTGAGCTCCTTAAGAGTCAGGGAACTCATTTCTATACAAGGGGGTCCACCTTCTCTGTGAAGTTCTAACTGTTTGACACTTCTTCATTGTAGCAAGTCAGGATCAGAATCCCTGAAATTCATGTTGTCATCCTGGCTCTATCTTTTTTCTCTCAGTTTTATTGAGATATAATTGATATATGGCACTGTATACGTTTAAGATGTATAGCATAATGGTATGACTTACATCATGAAACAATTATACAGTAACTTTAGTGAACATTCATCATCTTATTAAAGAAGTAGAAGAATTCTATTTCTTTAATAAACAAAATTAAATAGAAAAAGGCTTTTTCCTTGTGATGAGAACTCTCAGGATTTTCTCCTAGCAACTGTTATGTGTTACATACAGCAGTGTTATTTGTGCTTATTATGTTGTCCATTGCATTCCTAATACCTGGTTATGTTTTAAGTGGAAGTTTGTACCTTTTGAATGCCTTCCTCCAATTTCCCCTTCCCCTGTGTCCCACCCCTGGTAACCACAAATCTGATCTCCTTTTCTACGACTTCATTTGTTTGTTTTTGAGATATATTTGTCCTACAACACTATGTTAGTTCCCGTTATGCAACCTAGTGATTTGGTATTCCTATACATTTCAAAATGATCATCAGGATAAGTCTAGTTACTATCATGATGAAAAGATATATTACCTGTGCTTAGTCGCTCAGTCATGCCTGCTTCTTGCAACCCCATAGACTGTAGCCTGCTAGGCTTCTCTGTCCATGGGACTCCCCAGGCAAGAATACTGGAGTGGGTTTCCATTTCCTTCTCTAATATATTACTTAATTATTGACTGTATTCCCCACGCTGTATATTTCGTACCTATGATTCATTTATTTTGCAACTGGAAGTCTCTACCTCTTAATCTCCCTTACCTACTTTTTTCCTTCCCTCATCCACTTACCCTTGGCAACCACCTGCTTGTTCTTTGTATCTCTGACTCTGTTTCATTATGGTTGTTCATTTGTTCTGTTTTTCAGATTGCACATATAAGTGAAATCATAAACTATTTGTCTTTCTCTGTCTGACTTATTTCACTCAGAATAATACCCCATAGGTCCAACCATGTTGTTGCAAATGGCAAAATTTCATTTTTTTATACCTGAGTTGTATGTATATGCATGTATATATGTATATCTCTTTGTTTATATATCTTTTTCTTTTATCTATTCATCTATATGTAGGCTCTCAGGTTGCTTCCGTATTATAAAAAATGCTGCAAAGAATATAGGGGTGCACATATCTTTTATAATTAGTATTTTAATTTTCTTTGGATAAATATCCAGGAGTAGAATTGCTAGGCCATATGGTTGTTCAATTTAAAAATTTTAAGGCATCTCTATACTGCTTTCCACAGCAGCTGCACCAGTTTACATTCCACCAACCTTGACCAAGGGTTTCCTTTACTTCACGTCCTCACCATTTGTTGCTCTTTGTTGTTCATTGATAACAACTGTGCTGACAGGTGTGAGATAATCTCTTTGTGATTTTGATTTTCATTTTTCTGATGATTAATGATGTTGAGCATATTTTCGTGTGTCTGTTGGTCATCTGTCTGTCCCTTGGGAAGAATATCTATTCAAATTCTCTGTCCATTTTTAAATCTGAGTTTTTTTTCCCTGATGTTGAGTCATATCAGTTCTTTGGGTATTTTGGATATTAACCTGCCATAAGATTTATTGTTTGCAAATATCTTCCGTTCACTAGGCTGCATTTTCATTTTGTTGATAGTTTGCTGTGCAACAGCTTTTTAGTTTCATGTAATCCCATTTATTTATTTATATTAAAAACATGTTTTTACATTGTTGGTTTCTGCCATACAACAA
>NW_011494720.1:1417191-1458370 GCF_000754665.1 Bison bison bison
TTCCCTGTGTTCTTACCACATTTTTTTTTTTTTATTTTTAAACTTTACATAATTGTATTAGTTTTGCCAAATATCAAAATGAATCCGCCACAGGTATACATGTGTTCCCCATCCCGAACCCTCCTCCCTCCTCCCTCCCCATACCATCCCTCTGGGCCGTCCCAGTACACCAGCCCCAAGCATCCAGCGTCATGCATCGAACCTGGACTGGCAACTCGTTTCCTACATGATATTTTACATGTTTCATTGCCACTCTGTCCATTTTTAAATCTGAGTTTTTTTTTTCCCTGATGTTGAGTCATATCAGTTCTTTGGGTATTTTGGATATTAACCTGCCATAAGATTTATTGTTTGCAAATATCTTCCGTTCACTAGGCTGCATTTTCATTTTGTTGATAGTTTGCTGTGCAACAGCTTTTTAGTTTCATGTAATCCCATTTATTTATTTATATTAAAAACATGTTTTTACATTGTTGGTTTCTGCCATACAACAACACAAACCAGCCGTAGTTACATATACATTCTCTCCCTCCCTAGCCTCCCTTCCCTCCTGCCATCCCATCCCTCTAGGTCATACGGAGCATCAGACTGGGCTCCCTGCTCTGCATAGCAACTTCTCACCAGCTGTCTATCTTACACTTGATAGTATACATGTGTCAATGCTACTTTCTCCATTCGTCCCACTCTTGCCCTCTCCCACCGTGTCCACAGGTCCATTCTCTCCATCCTTGGAGCTCCATTTCTTCTCTGCAAGTAGGTTCATCAATATCATTTTTCTTAGAAGGTCTGAGCAGATATTTCTCCAAAGAAGACATACAGATGGCCAACAAACACATGAAAAGATGCTCAGCATCACTAATTATTAGAGAAATGCAAATCAAAACTACAATGAGGTATCACCTCACACCAGTTAGAGTGGCTATCATCAAAAACCAAAAAATCTACAAACAGTAAATAATAAGGAGGATGTGGAGAAAAGGGAACCCTCCTACACTGTTGGTGGGAATGTAAACTGATACAGCCATTATGGAGAACAGTATGGAGATTCCATTTATTTATTTTTGAGTTTGTTTCCTTTGCCTAAGGAGACAGGTTCAAAAAATACTACTAAGACTAATGTCAAAGAGCATACTGCCTATATTTTCTTCTAGAAGTTTTGTGGTTTCAGATCTTCAGAAATGACATGAAGACATGTGGTTTCATGTCTTCAGATTAAAGACATTTAAGTCTTTAATCCATTTTGAATTTATTCTTGTTCGGGGTTTGAGGAAGTACTCCAGTTTGATTCTTTTGCACGTAGATGTGCACTTTACCCAGCAACATTTATTACAAGAGGCTGTGTTTTCCCCACATTATATTCTTTCCTCCTTTGTTGTAGATTAATTTCCCATATAAACGTGAGTTTATTTCTGGGGTCTCTATTTTATTCTATTGATCCATGTATCTGTTTTGTGCCAGTACCATACATTTTTGATTACTGTCACTTTGCAGTAATACTTTGAAATCAGGGAGCATGATACCTCCAGCTTTGTTCTTTTTTCTCAGGATTGTTGTGACTGTCTGAGGTCTTCTGTATTCCCCTACAAATTTTAGAATCATTTGTTCTAGTTCTGTGAAAAATACCTTTGGTACTTTGATAGAAATTGCATTGAATTTGTAGATTGCCTTGGGTGGTATGGTTGTTTTAATTATTTCAATCCATGAGCATGGTATATTTTTCTATCTGTTTCTATTACCTTTGGTTTCTTCACCAGTGTGTTATAGTCTTCTGAATACAGGTCTTTTACCTCCTTAGATTTATGTCTAGGTATTTATTCTTTCTGAGCCAATTGTAAATGAGATAGTTTTCTTGATTTCTCTTCCTGATAGTTGTTAGTGTGTAGAAATGTAACAGATTTTTCATATTAATTTTCTATCCTGCAACTTTCCTGAACTCATTAATGAGTCCCAGTAGTTTTTTGGTGACATCTTTAGAATTTTCTATGTATTAGTATTATGTCATCTGCAAACATGATAGTTTTACCTGTTTATTTCCACTTTAGATTTTTTTTAATATCTTTTTCTTGTCTGATTGCTGTGGCTAAGATCTCCAGTACTACATTGAGAAAAAGTAACTAGAGTGAGCACCTTTATCTGTTCCTAAACTTAGAAGAAATGCTTTCACATTTTCACCATTGAATAGGATGTTAGCTGACATATATGGCCTTCTTTACATTGAGGTATGTTTCATCTATGCCCACTTTCTGGAGAGTTTTTATCTTAAGTGGGTGTTGAATTCTGTCAAAATCTTTTTTGCATGTATTGAGATAATTATATGATATTTATTTTTCAATTTATTAATGTACTGTATCACATTGAATCATTCTTGCATCCATGGGATAAATCCCAATTGATCATAATGTATGATCTTCTTAATGTATTGTTAAAATTGATTTTGCTAGTATTTTGTTGAGGTTTTTTTTACATGTATGTTTATCAGTAATACTGGCTTGTGATTTTCTTTTTAGTGATGTTTTTGTCTGGTTTTGGTATCAGGATAATGCTGGCCTTGAAAACAAGTTTGGATGTGTTCCTTCCTTTGCAATATTTTTTTTTTTTTGAAAGAATTTGAGAAGGATAGATGTTAACTCTTCTCTAAATGTTTGGTAGAATTCACCTATGAAGCCATCTGATCCTTAATTTTTGTTTATGAGAAGTTTTAAAATTACTGATTCAATTTTATTACTGGTGTTTAGTCTGTTCATATTTTCTATTTCTTCCTTACCCAGTCTGGGAAGATTGTGTGTTTCTAGGAATTTGAGCTGGCCAAGTGGTGCAAGGTGTCCCAGAGCTGGTGTTGGCTCCTTCATGTGGGGGGCCGGGTCCTGCTATGGCAGACTCCTGGGTTACAGTGGTCCTGGGTCTGGTGCCTGTCTGCTGGTGAGTGGGGCTGGTTCCTGCAGCCAAGTAAGGTCCCAGGGGTCCCAGGGCTAGTGAGGTGCACTGGGGGGTGGGGGGTGGTCCTGGGCACTCTGATGGGTGGGTTAGGGAATCACGGGGTCGTAAGGCAGCTAGCCTACTGGTGGTGCTATATCCCTGCGCAGCTAGCTACTTGGCCTGAGACGTCCCAGTCCTGATGCCGATGGGATGGTGGATGGGTCTGCAACCTGGTGCTAATAAGCTAGAGGGAAGATTCTAAAATGGTGAGGCATTAAAATGTAAATGAACACTAAAATAATATCTGCTCATATTATAAAAAATTTAAAATGTTCATAAGACCCCAAAATAAAATTAAGAATCATCTCTCCTTCCACTTCTAGCCACAGTTGACACTCTCATTTTAACTTCTAATATTACCATTAAGACTTTAAAGCAATACTATACCTGACAACCTGAAATAGTACTTTTTTGGATGTTCTGCTATGAAATAAGATGAATGTAATGCCTCCTACTTTTTTCTCCCCTTATTCATTTCACAGTTTTTATTATATCATTATATTTACCTTGTCAAGTTATATAATACTTACATTCTGTTCTGTAACTATAAGTCTTCAGTGCTTTGTCTTTAGGTTCATTCAACACGTTTACAATAAATTGAAACAGAGTTAAAAATAACATGGTTATGTAAATATTTTTATTATGGATCTAATCCTAGCATGTGAGGCAGAACCCAATCCATTTTGACAATGTCCCCCTTTACATTTCAGCTGGGAACTGTCCATGGTCCTCCAGGCACAGTCTGACCAGTTCAGGGCAGTGTTTTGCAGTACTGAAGTGAAGCCCAGGAACACACTGGCCTCGTGGACAGTTTAATTCATTGTTAACTTGAGTTTGTCAATAATGAGAATTTCAAATTTAAACTGAATTCTTGTTATTTTCCAAGGTTGATGATGCCACTGGGACAGCTCAGATTTAGGAAAGGCCTTCCTCATTTTGAAGTAAAATGTTACCCTATAGCTTCTTCTCTAACAGATCATGGAACTACAGGACCAAAGGATATTGTGCATATTACATTTTTTAGGTATTTATGCCAAAATTATACCTATTCACACTATCACCAGCAATGCATGAGAGGCATGTTTGGGGGAATTTCTGAGTTTGTTTGTTAGTATTAACTGCAGTAGGTAGAAATAACCAACTAATTTTTAGTTTTATGAAAATTGTCTAGGGTTGGATGAATTAAGCTCAAGCCAGAGGTTCTCTACCCTGATGATAATCAGTCATTTTAGTTCTGAGAGGCAGTTTGATCTCAGACATATCCAAAGCCATAGGATGGTTAGAAATATCATAATAGGAATTAATATATTTTAAAAACACAAACCTTTGAATCAATTCATTATTTCATGCATTTAATTGGGAAGTTAAAATAAATGCCTTGATCATATGATTTATAAATGTTTTTGCTACAAGTAGTCATGAAAGGATCATTATACATTGGTTGCATTACTAGATCTGAAGCTAAAGATTTGTTACATATACACTAACATACGTAAAATAGATAGCCAATGGGAATGTGCTGTATGACTCAGGGGACTCAAACTAGGGGTCTATGACAACCTAGAGGGGTGGGTTGGGGTAGGAGATGGGCGGGAGACTCTAAAAGGAGGGGACATAAGTACACCTATGGCTGATTCATGTTGATGTATGGCAGAAACCAATACAAGATTGTAAAGCAATTATCCTTCAACCAAAAGTAAATAAATTAGGAAAAAATTTTTGTTTAAGTGATTCCCATCACTATTTCCATAGCGCCTGTCCTCATTTGCCCATGCAGTTCCCTCTTGGAAGTCTGTCCTGATTTTGCTCCGAGGGGGCTAGTTGTTTCTTGTTCTGTGAGTCAGTGCGGTCTGACAGCATTCCCGGATCCCGGCCGGTGACACCGATGTCACATTACTTCAGTGTATCCTTGAGGTAGCCATGCAACCAGACCCACTCCAGCTGCTGTCTCCTGCTTAAAGCTCTATCAGTAATTGCATTTGCTGTCCGAGGCCATCTGTTTCCAGCCATTCAGCCCTGCGCCCCCCGAATTCTGAAGCACTTAATCAGAGCGCTGGAGGAGTAGGTCCCCGAGGCCTGGTCGCTGGCTCCCACATTCCTGCATTTCATATGAGAAACAGTATATAGTTAACTGGGCTGAAATGTGTCCAGAAAAAAAAAAAATCTGAGCTGCTGCCATGTGCCACTATATTCTATGACCATGAAGGAATTTTCTGATTTTTAAAAAAAATTTTATTTTATTTTTAAACTTTACATAATTGTATTAGTTTTTCCAAATTAGACATAAGCATTAGTGTTCCAGATTTGTTAAAGAGAACTGTTTTGGCCATGGTCTCTAAGGCAGTGAGACAACAGTCTGATATCAGAGTGGAAAAAATTTCTCATAGCTGAAATATTTTAATTGTGTTTATTGGTCTCTTGGTGTAAGCTGCCAATTGATTAGTTTATTCCAAACTGACAGTACGTCTATAGTACTCAAGTGTCGGATATGTTTTCTGTGTATTTGTAGGAACTTTTGTAAATTCTTGGTTAAAAGTATCTCTCCATTGGTCATGGAAAGGCTCCTCTTTTGCATTAGAGACTTTCTTTCAATGTAAAAGTTGATATATAATTTTCTACTGGGTTTTAGGACTCTGAGGGGATTAGGATTAACTTTCATCCACTGTGTCATCAAATTTAGGACCTCAGTTTTCTTTCTTTTTTAAAAAAAAAATTTATTTGGCTGCACCAAGGCTGAGTTGCAGCATGCGGGATCTTTAGTTGTGGTGTGCGGAATCTGGTTCACTCACCAGGGATTGCACCCTGGCCCCCTGCACTGGGAGTTCGGAGTCTTAGCCATTGGGCCACTGGGCAAGGCCCCAGGACTCAGTTTTCTAACCACACATTAGATTGCAATTTCTAAGTTAATACAGGATGATAAATTCCAATTTATTGTCACCAGTGCTGATGCTAGATTAGAATGTTAGTCTAACTGAACAGATATTGTATTACTATCTAAAAATAAATCTGTGAAGTATTAAAGTATTGTAAATTCTTAAAGTATTGTATTTGTGATAAAGTGTCCTTGACTCTTCATACTATTTAATTCTCGGTGGTAATGGGGCTTCTCTGCAAAAAGAACTGGGTTGGAAAGGGAGTGGAGAAATGGAACGGTCACCAGGAGCCAGAACAGCAAAGCATTTCATGAACTAATTTCCATAATCTTTTTTGATGTGAATTAATTTAATTTGGAACTTGACATCAACAAACTTTTTTTTTAATGAATTTTAAAGATATCCTTTTGATGTCTCTTTGGACCATTCTAGATATAGGAAATAGAAGTAGGTACACTGGTAACTTTCTTGGTGCCCTTTATTTTTACAAACCTAACCATACATATTCTTTAAAGTTATTCTTCTCAGTATGGTTCTGTCTCTCCATTTTTAATCCTCCCACCCCAAAATTGACTACTCCTTCCTATTTCCTTTCTTCAGGGCCTACCAGTATCAGTATTGTCTTTATCAGACAGGGAGATACACTGCTGCTGCTAAGTCGCTTCAGTCATGTCCAACTCTGTGCGACCCCATAGACGGCAGCCCACCAAGTTCCCCCATCCCTGGGATTCTCCAGGCAAGAACACTGGAGTGGGTTGCCATTTCCTTCTCCAATGCATGAAAGTGAAAAGTGAAAGTGAAGTCACTTAGTCATGTCTGACTCCTAACGACCCCATGGACTGTAGCCCACCAGGCTCCTCCATCCATGGGATTTTCCTGGCAAGAGTACTGGAGTGGGTTGCCATTGCCTTCTCCGAGGGAGATACACAGTCAATGAATATTGGAAAAAAGATCTTACTCTCTTTTATACAATGGTGTTTTATGATAATTCTACTCTGTTATTTATCTTCATTCAAATAATTTTTAGTGGCTAATTAGGACTCTGAGAGTTGACTGTTTCCTCAACATCAATTTCCATCTATACCAAGCTTGAGAACACATAGCCCTGTAAACATATTCTACCTATGGATCGAATCTACTAGTATGTTAGCCAGTGATGTATTTTCATTAAATCTCTCCAGAGGTCCCTATAGAAAAGTCCTGTATGTCAGTTTCCTTTTTTTCATCCCTAGGCCTTATTTTTTTCCACTTACTTTAAACAAATGTATTTATTGTTAATTGAAGGATAATTGCTGTACAATATCATGTTGGTTTCTGCCATATATCAACATGAATCACCACAGGTATACATATGCCCCTTCCCTCTTGAGCCTTCCTCCCAGCTTCTACCCTATCCCGCCTTTCTGGGTTGTCACAGAGCCCCGGTTTGAGCTCCCTGAGTCATACAGCACCTTCCCACTGGCTCTCTATTTCACAATAGTGTGTATGTTTCCATGCTACTCTCAGTTTGTCCCACATTTTCCTTCCCCAAACTGTCCACAGTTTGGTTCTCTAGCCCTGATTTTATATCCCTTCTCTTTTTCAGACACTTAAATTCACCTAACATAGCTTTACAATTTAATGTCTTTATGAAGAGAGGATAGGGCACCTAGAATGAAGAATGGAATGAGCATTTAACCCTAACTCCTTGAAGTCATCAGTAAGCAAGATAAATGAGAAGCAAATGCAGCCTCCCCTCGTTGGCTACTAATGCTATTGTCTTCACTTTCCATAATTATTTTAGGACTTGCTCGGTGCCATGGAGGCCAAAGAAGCTCTTGAAAGGGAAGTTAAGGTCTTCCAAGAAAGGCTGCTTGCTGGTCAGCGGGTCTGGGATGCCTCAAAGCAGGAGCTGAGCCTCTTGAAGAGGAGCTCTTTGGAGCTGGAGAAGAGTCTGAAGGCCAGTCTGGAGGCAACTGCAGCCTCCCAGACCGAGCTCTCCTCATTTAGGGAGAAGATAGCAGCCCTCCTGAGGGGCAGCTCGGGCACACTTAGGCCCTCGGAGGATGCCATTCTGGAGAGGATTCGAGAAATGGGCAGCCAGGAAGAGAGCGGGAAACAGGTGAGTGGGGGTTGGGGGCTTACAAGCTTCTTAAGGACAGTCAGCTCCTTCAGTTAGCATATTCAGTGAGTGAGTTGTCTGAATTAGTCAAAGTGTTTCTTCCCAAAGCATCAGTCACTCAGTCGTGTCCAACTCTTTACAACACTGTGGACCCGCCAGGCTCCTTGGTCTGTGGAATTCTCCAGGCAAGAATACTGGAGTGGATTGCCATTCCCTTCTCCGGAGGACCTTCCTAGCCCAGGGATCAAACCTGGGTCTCCTGCATTGCAGGCAGATTCTTTATCATCTGAGCCACCAGGGAAGCCCAAGTTAGTTAAAAGTAGCATTTAAATGTGGTTGTACTACTTTCAGGGATTCCCAGGTGGCTCAGTGGTAAAGAATCCTACTTTCAATTATATATTATATTTTTGAAGTCACATCTCGCTGTGAATGATGCGGGTTCTGCACGCAGAGCTACCCATGCTGAATCTTGTCTCTACTGCATGCTCACTTGCTCCAGATGTGAGGTTCTTGCGAGGACAGCCCTCTGAGATTTTTTTTTCCCCTGGCCTACCGTAGAGGGACAGTCCAGGGTCCACACCCCTATCTGAAACCCTTGAGGCCTGCTGTGGGCTTTTTTCTTTTCTTGTTTTAATTGGAGTGTAATTGCTTTACAGTGTTGTGTTAGTTTCTGCTATATGACTGCGTGCATCAGCCATATGTATAGATATGTCCCCTCCCTCTTGGACCTCCCTCCCACCTCACCCCCATCCCAGCCCTCTGTCATCAGAGAACACTGAGCTGAGTTCCCTGTGCTATACAGCAGCTTTCCACTAGCTATCTATTTTACACATGATAGTGTGTATACTGGGAAAGATTGAGGGTAGGAGGAGAAGGGGACATCAGAGGATGAGATGGCTGGATGGTATTACCGACTCAGCGGCTATGAGTTTGAGCAGGCTCCGGGAGATAGTGAAGGACAGGGAAGCCTGGCGTGCTGCAGTCCATGGGGTCACAGAGTCAGACATGACTTAGGGACTGAACGACAACAAAGCATGTATATGTCAATGTACTCTCTTAGTTCATCCCACCCTCCCCTTCTCACCCTGCGTCCATCTGTCTGTTTTCTACATTTGTGTCACTGTTCCTGTGCTGCAGACAGATTCATCTGTACCATTTTTCTGCTGCGGTTTTTGAATTCAGAATTTTTCAGCATTTAGAAAGGTCACATAGTCCCCAGGAAGGTAGTGGAGAAAGGACCTTGACACGCTGCTCCTCAGTGGGTTCTGGTTAGCATTCCGTAATCAACCACGTTCATCTTCTGCGGCGAAAGCTACAAGCAGCTCGGCTTCGTGGGATCCACCAGGACTGTGAAGAGCCGCAGCCACTTCAGGTCAGGGTTTGTTGCCAGATCCTGTCAGGTCAAGCTTTGCCAGCCAATGAGTTTTGGAAAAAAAAAAAAACAAAAAACCGTCAGCTTTCAGATCCTTTGGGATTTTGGAATTGCAGATAAGAGTTGCTAGGCCTGTAACTGGATCTGCCTCTTAAGGTTATTGTTTGTTGTAAACCTTAAATTAAAAAAAAAATTATTATGAAGTCTTTAACACACTGTCTGGCCAATAGCAATGATAAATATTAACTATTGGTGCCCTGGTCCTGCCTCCTCTCTCACCTCCTCTCTCCTTCTCTGCTTTTCCTGATATACCTGAAACAGTCTTTTAGGGGACCTGTTTAACAACTGGATTTAAAAATGGTTTACATCACACATATGACTGAAGCTTGCTTAATTTTGTTATCTTATTTCTATTATTAACAGTTCTCCTTTCCCATAAAGCTTTGCTTAGCCATGTCAAGTTCAGCCCAGACTCTATTTAAATTGTCATTAAATCCAGATTTTAAAGTCCTACTTAATGAGGGTTTTAACTAAATAACATCCAAATTCTATGATATTCATTAATATAATCCTTTAATTCCATTAGGAACTGTTTCTTCTCCTGAGTTCATTCTTTGCTCAAAAGGAGAAAATGAACTTTTTTATCTTTTAACGTTCCTCAAAAACTCAGAGTGAACACTAACACACAGCTCAGGGTTACCTTTGTAAATTTCCTTTAATGCTAAGACAATTTAAATTCCCTTTGAAAACTCTGCAAAATTCACTTGTGCTCCAGCAGCAGCTCCAGTGACTCCTTTGTCCAAGTGTAGGATTCTCTTTGTGGATAGAAAATGTTCATCCCATAACATGTGTGGGGCTTCCCTGGTAACTCAGACAGTAAAGAATCTGCCTGCAATGCAGGAGACCCGGGTGCAGTCCCTGGGTCGGGAAGATCCCCTTGAGAAGAAAATGGCAACCCACTCCAGTATTCTTGCCCGGAGAATCCCATGGACAGAGGAGCCTGGCGGGCTAGAGCCCATGAGGTCACAAAGAGTCAGTCACGATTGAGTGGCTAATTCGCAGGTAACATATGTGGGTCTCTGATGGTCACTCAGTCTATCTTGTGATTCAGTACACATTTAGGTCCTGGGTTGGAGGAGAAACCCAGGACTGAGTTTACAGGACTCAGAAAAGGACTGAGAAAAGCTTCATTAAATGAGTTACCTTGAATAGTAATAGACGTACTTCAATAGCCAGTGGATCTTTGCCATTACATTTTATTGCTTCCCTCTTCTATTTTTCCAAATGTTTTCCTCAAACTATTTTAATTCCAGCATGTGAAACATGGCATAAAGTTGTCAGCATGATGTATATGTTTATTTTCTAAAGCAAAATGATGTAAATTGGTTAAGCTGGCTATGCCCTCCCCCTCTCCTCGTAAAAATGAGAATGAGTCAGAGCCTTTTTAGTGCCTTTGTCTGCCATTCCTAGCCTGTAATTTTTTTTTCAATAGCTGCCCTCACTCTTTAAAAGCCCGAAATCAAGCCTGTAGCTAGCATCTTGTGTGACTCATTGTCAAGTAAAATCAGGAGAAAACGGATTTTATATATTGTCTTAGAACTGTTTGTGAAGAATGGGAGCTTTACAGATTGATGAATCTGCTGCAGAGGGTGCATCCCCTGCCAGCTGTCGGGGGTAAACACACAGTCCCCAGCTGAGTAACACCCATGTGCCCTGGGCCTGGCAAATCCTCCCCTTCACCGTGACTCCGACTCACTGAACGTTGCTTTTCTTGTTTACCTCTTTGCTATTCATTTTCACTCTCCTGGATTTGCAATTCTAGGTAGAACTCAGGACACCACCCACACGTTTTTCAGTAAGTGCTTTCTACTTGTTCCATGCTCTTCTGATTATAGCAAAACCTAATTTTCTTTTTAAGTACTTTACTATACTTTAGAGCAGGATTTCTCAGCTGTTGACATTTGGGGCTGGAATATCCTTTGTTGTAAAAGCGGTTCTGTGCCTTGTTGGATGTTTAGTAACCTCTCCAGCTTCCACCCACTAGATACTGATAGTACCGCCTCTTCTCCCCGATTGGTGACAACCAGTGGTGTCTCTGTGCGTGCGTGCTCAGTCGCTTCAGTTGTATCCGACTCTGCAATCCTATGGACTGTAGCTCACCAGGTTCCTCTGTCCATGGGATTCTCCAGACGAGAATATTGGAGTGGGTTGCCATGCCCTCCTCCAGGGGATCTTCCCAGCTCAGGGGTCAAACCTGAGTCTCTCATGTCTCCTTCATTATCAGGTGGCTTCTTTACCACTAGAGCCACCTGGGAAGCCCTAGTGATTTCTGTAGTGTTAATGACTCAACTGTGTCTGACTCTTTTCGACCCTATGGACTGTAGCCCACTAGGCTCTCCGTCCATGGGATTCTCCAGGCAAGAACACTGGAGTGGGTTGCCATTCCCTTCTCCAGGGGATCTTCCTGACCCAGGGATCAAACCTAGATCTCCTGCTTTGCAGGCAGATTCTTTATCGTCTGAGCCACCGGGGAAGCCCCGTGGTGTCTCTAGACATTGCCAAATGACCCTGAGAAGTGAAACTGCCCCTAATTGAAAACCTCTCTCTTAGAGGAATGTTCTACTGTGGAGTTCCCAGGAATTCTAAATGAGTATTTCAGTTATGTAGCCTTGAAATTTCGGCACACTTGTAACAGGTGTTTTTGAAATAATGATTTCTTGCACAATGACAGGAAACTATGATATTTTCAGATTTCAGAGTATTGAGGCGAGCCTTTGTTTATTTGTTTTGAACTTTTAGATATTTCCTAGCTGGATAATTATCTGGCTGAGAATTGACCATGAGTGAGTCCCACGATGCCTCCTTAATTGCAAACAAATTAGTACAGGCTCACAAACATTTTTCTAGGCATTTCTTCTGTTCTGCTTTAGAGCACACACAAGGCTATATTTCCTCCAGTGGAGTTTTTTTAGTCCAGTGTGAGAGCTCTGGGGACTCAATGTGATACCATAAACAACCTGAGATATTTCTACAACTCCCCTACTCCCCCTTTCTGATCTCTTAACTCTGCTCTGTTCTTAATCCTCCAATATTCTAAACCAAACATTTACCCAGAAGCTTCAGATACGCTTGCACTGACATTTCATCATCCAGTATTATGTTACATAGTCACTCCTGGCTCCAAGGGCATCTGGGCAAGTCCAAGGATAGAGGTTTCAGCTCTCCCAGCCTCTGAAGTGTATTAATTTCCTAGAATGGCCGTGACGAAGTACCACTACCTAAGGTGGCTTAGACAACAAAAATTTGTTGTCTCACAATGGAGGCTTGAAGTCCAAAGTCAAAGTGTTTGTAGGATTGGTGTCTTCTGAGTGCCTAGAGGGAAAATCTGTTTCAAACCTATCACCTAGCTTCTGATAGCCTCAGACATTCTTTGGTTTATGGATCACATTCTGGGTCTTCATATAATTTTCCCTCCACTTGTGTGTGTCTCTTTGTCCAAAATTCCCCTTTTAATAAGGACACCGGTCATATTGGATTAGGACCCATCCTCATTACCTCATTTTAACTTATCTCTGTAAAGATTCTAATAAGGTCATATTCTGAAGCACCAGGGGACTTCATCACAACTCTTTTGAGGGGACCCAATTCAAACCGTAACAGAAGTTGACATACACATTGGTGGTGGTATAGGGTCAGCCCAGTCAATAGTGTTGGCCATACATATGACAAGAAGGAAGGATAATTTGATTGGTTCCTGGTAGCTCATTTTATATATTTCTTAAGTGAAAATCTAGCTTGAATAATCAGAGAAGAGTTGTTTCTGTCCAGAAGGCACTGGTCCTTAAGTGACCCAAGTGGCTTTTTCTTCAGCTTAGAGCTCTTGTGCTTCCATTGGATTTAATCTTAGAGCAGAAGTGCCTCTCGGGTGAAATCAACAACTCCTTGTCCTTGGAAAGTAAATTAGTTCTCTTAGGGCATTATTATTTCACTTCCAGAATCCAAGCTGCTTGGTTTTGGAGTATTATAGTTTATTTCAGTATCTTTTTTTTGTTTTTAAAAATTGCGGTGTTGTTTTTCAGTTGCTCAGTCGTGTCTGACTCTTTGCGACCCCATGGACTGCAGCACTCCAGGCTTTCCTGTCCTTCATCATCTCCCAGAGCTTGCTCAAACTCATGTCCATTGATATGTGTTCTTTAGTACAAGCCACCCTCCTTCCCTGCCCATTCCAGGCATCTCTAGTGGTTTGTTTTTTACAGAAATAGAAATTAAGGGTTTAATCAGAACAACATCAGTAGGCAACACTTTTTAAAACATTTATATGCTGTGCTGGGTCTTAGTTGCTGCATGAGGCATCTTCGGTTGCAGCATGTGGGATCTAGCTCCCTGACCAGGGATGGAACCTGGGTCCCCTGCATTGGGAGCTCAGAGTCTTAGCTTCTGGACGACCAGGGAAGTCCCACATCTCTAGTGTTGAAATTCCTAGCACATTTTGTCCCACAGAGTATCAGGGATATGTTAACAGATTATACTAAGAAAAAGGAGAGGGAAAAAAAAAAGGAAAAAAGTCTTACTGATTCTTTAGATTTGTCGGTGTGAAAAGCACAACACAATTTTGCAGTTTTGATGGGAAACATTCACCTGGTCACTGGTGTTTGATGTTCCCAAGAACTGAGTCAGATTGGAATATTAATTAATTTGAATTAAAATATGTAAATTTAACTTTAAAAAGACCTGGTGGTGTCATATGCATGGAGATCTAGGTAAGCATACGAAGCAAAGTTCTATGGTGCGTAGAATATTGGGAAGTTCACAGTTGTTTGCTGCCCTCTGGACACCAGAATCTTTGCAGGATGGCTGGGGAGATTCTGCCCAGGTCAGCCACACTGGTGTTTGTAAAAGTCATACTCTGCTGAATTATAGTTTCCATGGATCACTCTCAGGATCACACAGGATAAAGATGAAAGAGGGACACTCTCACCTCCAATTCAACACATTTGTTCCTTATTTTTTCTTTCCCAGAAAGATTTCTAGTTGAAAAACAGCTTCTATGATCTGAAAACAGTTTGAGAAATATGTGCATGCGTGCTCAGTCGCTTCAGTCGTGTCTGACACTTTGCGACCCTATGAACTGTAGCCCACCAGGCTCCTCTGTCTGTGGGATTTTCCAGGCAAGAATACTGGAGTGGGTTGCCATGCTCTCCTTCAGGGGATCTTCCCAACTCAGGGATCGAACCTGCGTCTCCTGTACTGCAGGTGGATTCTTTATCCACTGAGCCACCTGGGAAGCCCTTAAGAAACATGATAGAGGACAATTCCTGAAAAACTCCTCAGACTCCTTATGACAAAAGACTAGGATTAGATGAACCCACATACTGGAGGAGTAATACTGATGATAAAAGTGGGTGCAATGTGTTGAACTTCAATTGGGTATGAGATTCTGTGCTAATCAAATGATCATTAATTTAGCTCATCTACTCATAAGAACAAAGTATGAGTTTCAGTGCGGTTAATTTCTTGCTTCAGTTAACACACTGGTCAGGGGAAGGGTGAGGGCTTGAAATCAGGACTGTCTGACTCTGAAGTCCCTGTGCCACAGTCTGGTCTACATCAGGTGTCTGCCTCTTCCTTCAGGATCATTATCACTCCCTGAGTCAGTTACTGCACTCACTTGTTGTCTTTACTGATTTCTGTGGAAGACTTGGCTCTCCTCTGGTAAGGTGTGCAGCATGCTGACTGTGGCTGAGCGATCACAAGTTTCCCATCTTTCCAACTGAGATTTTCTGCATTTGTTTTCTTTTTGGCTTCATTCTCTTTGCCATGTCAACTATGGGATAGAAGCATCAAAGAACCTTCAGGTAGAAAGACTTACTTTCGACTTAGAGTCCAATATGAAACTACATTTTCAGTGGCACAGAAACATGTGCCATCTCTCGTACAACATACTATCATTAGAGTTTTGTAGGTTACTTTGTGTATTGTACTTGATGCATTTTTTGCATTAAGATCAGATCTGCTATTAGTAAGTACTAAGGGCATATTCATTGGAAGGACTGATGCTGAAGCTACAATATTTTGGCCACCTGATATGAAGAGCCAACTCATTGGAAAATATCCTGATACTGGGAAAGATTGAAGGCAAAAGGTGAAGGGGGCAGCAGAGAATGAGATGGTTATATGGCATCATCAGTTCAATGGCATGAGTTGAAGCAAACTCTGGGAGATAGCAGAGGACAGAGGAGTCTGGTGTGCTCTAGCCCATGGTGTCGAAAAGAGTCAGACATGACTTAGTGCCTCAACAACAACAAAGGGTAGAAAATATGAAAGAGGGGTTCTGAGAGCCTCATAGTATATAATGAAAGTAGAAATTTCCTTCAGAAATGTCATTCTTTGGATATGGCACTAAGCAGCTTGCCATCAAATATCTGATTTCAAGCACATTCAGGAGTATAGAATTAATTGAATTATAGACATGGGAACTTGAAAGTCTTAGAAGCACAAAATTAGAGATCAAGTAGTTGAACCTTCCTGACTGTAGCACTTCAGTCCCCCGCGTAACATTATTAACAAATGGTTGGCCAAATCCTAGCCACCTCCAGGGACTGGCACTTCACTACTGGAGATAAGAAGACGCTTAAAGCATGAGGCAAAACATACCTCAAAACTGCACATGTAATGTCTCAACTATAGTTTAGCAATACATGCAAATACATTATTTTAAAAGAGTAATCGTTGTTGCCTCTGGTAAGATCATGGGAATTAGGTTTTGCTTAGTTACATGTTTGTTTTTGTCCGTAATGCATTTTTTACAATGAGTATATATTACTTTGAAATTATGGGGAAGGAGGAAAATTATTTACATAGAAATAGGAATATTTGATATATACCTGTTTGTCCTCAACTTGAACTCTGAAGGCACAACTCAGAACAAATCTCATTGTTCTTCTGTATAGTAGCCCTTTAAAATATTTGAGCATAATATTATAATTGGCCTCCAATTAAAATAAATTAATTAATTAAAAATATTTGAACACAGCTTGATTGTCTTCTTGTCTTTAGGTTTCGTTGTTTGCAGATGGGTGGGTGGGAATTTAAAAAAAAAGAAACCATCAAAACCAAATAAACTTATGACCTTAAACTTACTTTTTTTAAAATTTAATTCAACATTTTCTGAAAATGGGATTTGGCGGAATCAGTTTGAATATTCTCTAGGTGTACCCGAGGTGTTTGGTAAATTTAAGTTCTTGGTTTAAGGGAAGGTCAGGACAAGAAGAGAAACTCCTGGAAAGGATGGAAGCACTGGGTAAGGTAGGGGATTGGGGGGAGTTTGGGGTCCTTTAACAGAGGAACAGTGACTTTATGCTCAAAGAGGAGGTGGTAGCTAGATTCCCCTGCCTTCTTCTGCTCTGCTGTTGACCCTATTCTGACTCACTGAATTGAAGGCATTTTGACCTTTCGAATGCTAACAGATGACTTTGCTCCTTAACTGTGCAGCACAGACACAGTACCTCTGCAGTTTAGTGCATGAGTAACCAATACTCAATACAAAGTCCTAAATAAAGCTTGGAAAAATACATTTCTGCACTTAAATTCCCAATTACAGCCCAAGGTTATCTATCAAGTTTAACTTCCTGTGTAATCTGAATGTGCTATATGTGGCAGTAGAGTTTCTCTAGAAAAAGGTTATAGTTTTTCAAAGTACTTTATGTCTGAAGTCTTTTTTCCGGTTAAGCTTTTTTCTTTTTTATTGGAGTATAATTGCATTACATTGTTGTTTTAGTTTTGCTGTACAATGACGTGAAGCAGCTACATGTATACATATATCCCCTTTCTCTTGACCCACTCCCATCCCACCCATTTGTTAGTAGGTCATCAAAAAGCACAGAGTTGAGCTCCCTGTGCTGGACAGCAGCTTCCCACTAGCTGCTGTCTATTTTAGACATGGTAATGTATGTCAATCCTAATCTCCTGACTTGTCCCACCCTCTCCTTCCCCTGATGTGACCACAAGTCCATTCTCTACGTTTCTGGCTCTATTCCTGCCCTGCAAATAGGTTCACCTGTACTGTTTTTCTAGATTCCACATATATGTGTTAATATACAATATTTGCTTTTCTCTCTTTCCAACTGAGCTTTGAAACTCCTAAGTTAATAATGGGACTTCCACGGCAGTCCAGTGGTTAAGATTTTGAGCTTCCAATGAAAAGGGTGTGGATTTGCTCCCTGGTCAGGGAACTAAGATCCCATATGCCATGTTGCCAAGGTAGTTTTCAGTTCAGTTCAGTCGCTCAGTCGTGTCCGACTCTTTGTGACCCCATGAATCGCAGCACACCGGGCTTCCCTGTCCATCACCAACTCCCAGAGTTCACTCAAACTCATGTCCATCGAGTCAGTGATGCCATGCAGCCATCTCATCCTCTGTCGTCCCCTTCTCCTCTTGCCCCCAATCCCTTCCAGCATCAGGGTCTTTTCCAAAGAGTCAGCTCTTCGTATGAGATGGCCAAAGTACTGGAGTTTCAGCTTTAGCATCAGTCCTTCCAATGAACACCCAGGACTGATCTCCTTTAGAATGGACTGGTTGGATTTCCTTGCAGTCCAAGGGACTCTCAAAAGTCTTCTCCAACACAACAGTTCAAAAGCATCAATTCTTCAGTGCTCAGCTTTCTTCACAGTCCAACTCTCACATCCATACATGACCACGGGAAAAACCATAGCCTTGACTAGAGAGGGGTAAGTAAAGGTTTTCCCTCAAGATTTCCCAAAGAACTTGTTTAAGGAATGATGTAAAAATTAAAAATACCAATCAAAAATATTTTGCTAGATAATGAATGTAGATTTATTTCAAGCAGAGGCAAATAACAGCTATCAATTACCTGTTTTTTAAATTTAATTGTTACAAAGAATCTGAACGTTGGAGTTATAAATAGTTGTATCTTTGGGGTTGAGCACTAGATTTTAACACTTTGTTGCATCTGAAACAAGGCTTATCGTTGTTCTGTGTCTTTGTTTCCAGATGGTCTCCCAGCTTGAAGCCCAAATCTCTAAGCTTGTTGAACAGTTGGGAAACGAGTCCCAGTTTCACCAGAAAGCCCTGCAGAGAGCCCAGAAAGCAGAAAACCAGTTGGAGGCTCTTCAGGGCCGGCTGACACACCTGGAGGAAGAGCTGGTCTCTGGAGGTGTTCTGCAAGATGACTTGCATTTCGAGAAGCAAAAAGTAATAACACGAGGGCCGGCTCATGGGTGGAAACCTCTGTTGCAATATAGGATTTTATGTAAATATTTTGAATTTTACAGTACTTTGGTATCTTGGTGAACTTCTGAGTCATGAGTAAATTTCAGGGAGCAATGGATATTGTTTTGGGGTTTCTTCCTATTTTTGGAGCTTCCTTGATCCAAATTAATTCACTTAAATTCAACAGGTATTTATTGAATGTCTATTATATATGAGACTCTGATGGGTTGGGGGTAAGGTATGAATAACACACAGTTCTTTTTTTCTTGACTTTTCCGTGGGGCATTGAGATCTTCCCCAACCAGGGATCGAACCTGTGCCTCTTGCATTGGGAGCACAGAGTCTTAACCACGGGGTTGCCAGAAAAGTCCTAACACACGGTTCTTGATCACAAAAGCTCATGATTCAATAGAGGAGACAGATGTTCAAATAATGTGCTGTACTGTACTATAAGGCTGTAAGTATTATAATAGGTATATTGACCAATAGAGTGCTTTAGGAGCCCAGTGAAGGGAATGATAAATTCTGGATAAAGTGGAGATTTTACAGGAAAGGAGACAATCAAGTTCATCTTTGAAGGATAAATTGGATTTTAGTGGAGAGAAAGAAGAGAAAGAGGGGAAATAGTGAACTAAAGTCTGGAAGGTTTCAAGTATTTTCACAGGGCTGCTGCTGCTACTGCTGCTGGTGCTAAGTTGCTTCAGTCGTGTCTGACTCTGTACGACCCCATAGACGGCAGCCCACCAGGCTCCCCTGTCCCTGGGATTCTCCAGGCAAGAACACTGGAATGGTTTGCCATTTCCTTCTCCAATGCATGAAAGTGAAAAGTGAAAGTGAAGTCGCTCAGTTGTATCCGACCCTCAGCTACCCCATGGACTGCAGCCTTCCAGCCTCCTCCATCCATGGGATTTTCCAGGCAAGAGTACTGGAGGGTGTCAGAGTGGCTATTCCCATATGGCTGGAACCTGGCATTCTTGGTGGGGCTGTGGTGGGAGAGCAGATTGGAATGCCTTGGGTTGTGAAGACTGAGCTTTCTTTATTCTGAAGACTCTGAAGTGCAATAAGCAATTTTTGAACATCACAGTGTTTTAGAAAGATCGTGTCACCGGGCAGCTGAGATTGCCGACTCAGGAGAGACTCAGAAATGATAGTGTCTGATAACCCAGAGGGAGATAAGGAAAGTAGAGTGAGAAGAGAAGGGGTCTATGCTTAGGATTTGACCCTATGAAGACCATTGGTGATGTCTGAGCAAAAGTTTCAGCAGAATGGTGGAGAACAGAAGTCAGTTTGCATTAGGACGAGGGGAGACTACTATGGGAAAATCTAGAGACTTAGATGACAATGAAGTCTGGTGACCAAAGAGAAAACAGGCATGAAGCTATGAAAAGCAGGATCAAAGAAAGGTTTTGTTGAACAGAATCACAAGATACATGTTTGTACCTTATCATGGACATCTATAGGGATACATAGGTTCATGCATAGCCTCAGGGCTCAGTGGCTCAGTGGTAAAGAATCTGCCTGCAGTGCAGGAGTTGAAAGAGATGCATGTTCGATCCCTGGGTCAGGAAGATCCCCTGGAGGAGGGCATGGCAACCCACTCCAGTATTCTTACCTGGAGCATCCCATGGACAGAGGAGCCTGGTGGGGTACAGTCCATCGGGTCACAAAGAGTCGGACATGACTGAAACAACTTAGCATGCATCATAGGCATAGAATTTGGCACGAAAAATACTCTTCAGTTGAAAAATCTGTACTCTGGACACTCATGCATTCATTCTCTGCACTTAAAAAAAAACTGAGGAAGCATCCTGCCTATACTGAGGGTTGGATATGTAAAGATACTTAAGAGATGCCTATGGGGAATCCCAGTGTCATAGATGAGATGGGGAAATCAGGACACAGTACAGTTAGTGCTGTGAGAAAAGTACGCAATTCAACAGGAATTCAGATAAAGGAGTAATTACTTCTTTCCTATCTCATTGTGTGAGGAATGAGCCACATTCACCTGGAGATAACACTGGAGAGCGGCCAGGAAAAAATGAGTAGGAGCTTGTTAGGTAGAAGAGGTGGGGAAGGGATTTGGGGTGGGGGACGGCAGGACTGATGAAGGGCTGGAGGGTGACAGGGAGCCTGGACCGTGATGCCCAGTGCGCCAGGGCAGGCTGGTCTTGCAAGGCTTTATCCTGTGGGCGATGGAAAGCCGTAGAGGGGTTTTGACTAAAAGAAAGGTTTCTCTGAAGGCAGGGTGACTCTGAGAATCTAGAGGCTAAAAGGAGGAGCCCTTTGGGTTCTAGAATAAAACTGTTCTTAGAATAGTTTTGATGAGAAGATAATAAGGGTTTGGATCAAGCAGTGAAAGGAATTTCTCAAACAGATGTCTCAAAAACGTGTGTTGGTTGACATTTTGAGCTTGATAGGAAATCTAGCACCTGAGTCTGACGTGTTCAATTGGAAGAAATCTGATTGCCGGACATCGACTCCCATGGGTTCCACCAATACCTTGCACTAAATATTCAAAAGAAAAATGACTCCCTTCTCAAATTTGTCTCTGTCCTTCTCAGTGATGATGTAATCTGCCTCCAGTTGCTCAAGCCAGAATCCTGAGGGTCATCCTGAAGGCCTCCCTCTTTTCAGTCGATTCCTAAGCACTGTAAATCCTAAAGCATTATATCCCCAAAGGATCTCAGATATCCCCTCCCCATCTCTAATTTAGAAGCAGTGCTGTAGTTTGGAGCATTACGATCATTTGCATAGACTGTGGAAACAACCTTCTCACTGATCGCTCCACCATTCCCAGCATGGTCTTAATAAAATGCGTGTCTAATCTTATCTTCCTCCATCTGGTCAAGGGCTCTGTATGGGCCTCCCTCAGGATTAGGTCTTGATTCCTTCTTTATATGGCTGTGACCGGGCCAGTTCATCAGTCCAGGCTCTTCTCTCACCTGCAATCTCTCAGGGCAGTTGTTGCAAAGTCAGAAGCCTCAAGGGACCATCGGGGTACTGGTTGGGTGCAATGAGTGGTCAGAGTCCAAACACATCCACATTCAAATTTGTCCTGTGGTCTAAGGTAAGAAGGCCCCCTCGGCAACCCAAATTGCACATTGCTGGTCTCTCTGAAAAGTGTTCTCCTCATCTTCTTCTCCTGGAGATAAACTGCCCTACTGTCCCATTAGCTGTCCCTTCGGATCCAGTTCCATTGTCATTTCTTCTAGAAACCTTTCCTTAGAGGCTTAGTTCTTCGTGCAACGTGTATGTGGCTCTGTCATGGCACTCACCACCCCTTTTGTATCCATGTTTTAACTCGACTTTTCCAATCCACTCTGAATTTCTTGAGGCCCAGGAAAATCTTTTTTCTGGAGTTTTTCCAGGACTTAGAGCAAGAATCAATAAATATTATTTAAGTAATAGAAGAAGCACATCAAAGGCAAGACTTTTAGGTAGATCATTGTGTCTTCCATCCTTCATTATGATGTCATTAATTTGAATAGAGGTTATATCAAAATATAGGCTTTCCTGGTGGCTCATAGGAAAAGAATCTGCCTGCAATACAGGAGGCCTGGGGTTGGGAAGATCCCCTAGAGAAGGGAATAGCTCAGACAGTAAAGCGTCTGCCTACAATGTGGAAGACCTGGGTTCAATCCCTGGGTTTGGAAGATCCTCTGGAGAAGGAAATGGCAACCCACTCCAGTATTCTTGCCTGGGAAATCCGATGGACAGAGGAGCCTGGTGGGCTACAGTCCATGGGATCGCAAAGAGTTGAACACAACTGAGCAACTAACACTTTCACACTTTCATATCAAAATAGCTCTCAGTTATGAAAGCAAGTTGTGTAAACTGATTCTGCCCATGGTGAATCTTCCATAGATAACTGCCTATAAACTAGTAGTAGTATCCTTACTGCCCAATAAGGATAGTAGGCATGTTGTTGTTCAGTTGCTAAGTCGTGTCCCACTCTTGGTGACCCCATGGATTGCAGCATGCCAGGCTTCCCTGTCCTTTACTATCTCCCAAAGCTTTGTTCAAGCTCTTGTTGTTTGAGCTGGTGATGCCATCCAACCTTCTTATCCTCCGTCACCCCCTTCTCCTCCTGCCCTCAGTCTTTCCCAGCATCAGAGTCTTTTCCAGTGAGTTGGCTCTTCATGTCAGGTGACCAAAGTATTGGAAGTTCAGCTTCAGCAGCAGTCCTTCCAGTGAATATTCAGGGTTGATTTCCTTTAGGATTGACTGATCTCCTTGCTATTCAAGGAACTCTCAAGAGTCTTCTCCAGCACAATTCAAAAGCATCAATTTTTTGGCACTTAGCCTTCTTTATGGACCAACTCTCACATCTATACATGACTACTGGAAAAGCCATAGCTTTGAGTATATGGACTTTTGTCAGCAAAGTGATATCTCTGTTTTTTAAAACACTGTCTAGGTTTGTCATAGCTTTACTTCCAAGGAGCAAATATCTTCTAATTTCATGGCTGCAGTCACCATCTGGAGTGATTTTGGAGCCCAAGAAAATAAAATCTGTCACTATCTCCATTTTTCCCCATCTATTTGCCATGAAGTGATGGGACTGGATGCCATAATCTTAAGTTTTTTGAATGTCAAGTTTTAAGCCAGGTTTCCTTCTCTCTTCTTTAACCCTCATCAAGAGGCTCTTTAGTTCCTCTTTGCTTTCTTCCATTAGGGTGGTATGATCTGCATATATGAGGTTGCTGATATTTCTCCCAGAAATCTTGATTCCAGCTTGTGCTTCATCCATCCCAGCCTTTTGAATGATGTACTCTGCATATAAGTTCAATAAACTAGGTGACAATATACAGCCTTGACATACTCCTTTCCCAGTTTGGAACCAGTCCATTGTTCCATGTCCTGTTCTAACTATTGCTTCTTGTCCTGAATGCAGGTTTCTCAGGAGACAGGTAAAAATCTGGTTTCCCATCTACTTAAGAATTTTCCACAGTTTGTTGTGATTCACACAAAGGCTTTAGCGTTGTAAATGAAGCAGAAGTAGATTTTTTATTTTTTTAATTCTCTTGCTTTTTCTAGGCATGTAAGATTGAAAAGCAAAGGTGTACAGAAATTAAATTTAAATACAGGTAATTGAAACTTACACAGCATAGAATATATTCATGCTAAGTTGTGATTCATTGTGATTCAAATGAACAAAATGTACAGGAATCCTTTCAGCAACTTTAACTTTCTGAGGCTTGGCCAAGATTCTTGAAAAGGCGCTTCCTCTTTTGGGTCTTGGCTCCCTCTTATCTTAATCCCCTTTGGCCTGAGGTAGATCTTTGTCTGCTGAGTGGATGGGCCAATAGAAATAGAAAATGAAGCTTTTATACCTTCCCAGAAAAGTTACCAACTCTATTTTATTTAAAATACAAGCAATAGCAGTTATTTCACTTTCATTTGCATAGATTAGAAATGAAATAGTCCATGCTGGGAGTGGGGTGGGGGGCCGACAGAGCATTTAGAAGTTACAAACTGATGATGCAGAGACAGAAACAGCCTGTGGTTTTGTCACATGATACAACCACGATGCCTGTGATGACTGTGACTTATATAGGAAAGATGAAGTTTTATGTATGCTTTTCAACAAAATTAGAAGATATACACTTACAAATACTTTCATCCTGATGACTGAAATATAGGTAGTTCAGGGCTTTAAGCTGGCATGCTTCAGTCATCAGAAAATGATACTTGTTTCAACATATAATTGCCTAAAAATGCCTGTTGGATGAAGAGCTATTGCAATGAGAAGAAGTTTCAAAGATAGAACCCAAATCATGGAATTCTGTTACAGAAAGCCCATTGGTTGATTTATTCATCTGTCAAGAACTCAGTAAGCATTTAATGTCTGATGTGACCAGATAAGCCCCAGAGATCAAGTGGAGGAGGATCCTAGGCTAGTTTTGTGACTTTTACCGACTAAACTATGAATTTTGACTTTTCTGATACAGCTCTATTTTAGAATGTTGGGACTTCCCTGGTGGTCCAGTGGTTAAGACTTTGCCTTCAATGCAGGGGGTATGGGTTCGATTCCTGGATGCTAAGATCCCACATGCCTCCCAGCCAAAAAACCAAAACACAAAACAGAAGCAATACTATAATAAATTCAATAAAGACTTAAAAAAAAAAGTTGTTCCTTTATCCTTGATACTTAAAACCTTTTAAAGACATTTTCTAAAGAATTTTAATTTAAACAAAAACATTGTCCACGTTTGTTTGTATGGAGAGCTCTGGTTTTAGCGTGGTTTGTAGAACCACAACCCAGGAAGAGTAAAGTGGTTGGCTAAGTGGTCAGTTTCTACCTTGGAGGCCAGGGCTCACTTGGGTGGACAAAATTGCCATGGAAGGTATGTAGATGATTGGTCTACAGAGGCTGGATTAACCAGTAGATCCCAGGGGCTGGGAGGGTCATGGTAGCAGCAGCATCTAGTCAAAGCAGAGAGATGTAGATGTAGTCGGGGACATGCCTCATTTGTCAGATGGCAGGGCTTCCCAGGTGGCTCAGTGCAAATTTTCTGTCTGCCAATGCAAGAGACCTGGTTCGATCCCTGAGTTGGGAAGATCCTCTGAGTTGGGGAAGGAAATGGCAACCCACTCCAGTATTACTGCCTAGGAAATCCCATGGACAGAGGAGTCTGGGGGGCTACAGTCCATGGGGTCACAAAAGAGTCGGACACGACTTAGTGACTAAACAACAACACAGGGTTAAGAAGACTGTGTGATGTTAGACTAAACATCAAGGCCACTGACCAGAGGAGTCAAGAAAATTTGGACAAGGAACAGAACATGGAGCTCGCAGGGCAGTTCAAGAATTCATCACCAAGCACTGGAGTCAGGGGCTGGGCTCTGTACTGGGTTTAATAAGAACTACCTGTAAGCTTGGGAGAAAGAGAAAGATTTTGTGAGATGGCTTATTAACTGTACTTTTGTGTCCAATTTTTATTTTTGTTCTTGAGTTTAGTATCTTAAATTTCTGGATCAGCTTTCAGAGAAAATGAAGTTGGACCAGATGGCTGCTGAACTTGGCTTTGATATGCGTCTGGATGTAGTTTTAGCTCGCACAGAGCAGCTGGTCCGCCTTGAGAGCAATGCAGTCATTGAAAACAAGACGATCGCCCACAATTTACAGAGAAAGGTAGGGAATGTTGTGGGTGTTGTGAGAAGGAAATTCTGAGAAACTTAAATCTTGAAAAATAATGTACTTCTACCATATTTGCCAATGTGGATAGGAAACATACAAATATGTGTTCAGAAGCTGAGTCTTGATTTCAAGCCTGAAGGGAAAGTAAATGTATTATCGAAGGTTATGTTTAACTATGAGTAATAGAGGCCGAAAGTTGCAGACTCAAGCAATTAGAAGTACTTTTGTTGTTGTTTTGCTTTTTTTATTTTGGTATTTTTTTTTTCTAACATACATTTCTGGAGGTAGCAGGTTAGGGTGAATGTGACATCTTTGCTCTGTAAAGTTTCCAAGGACCTAGGCTCTTTTCAGTTAGCAGTTTCTCATCCCTGCTGCTGCTGCTGCTAAGTTGCTTCAGTCGTGTCTGACTCTGTGCGACCCCATAGACGGCAGCCCAGGAGGCTCCCCCGTCCCTCGGATTCTCCAGGCAAGAACACTGGAGTGGGTTGCCATTTCCTTCTCCAATGCATGAAAGTGAAAAGTGAAAGTGAAGTCGCTCAGTCGTGTCCGACTCTTAGCGACCCCATGGACTGGAGCCTACCAGGCTCCTCCGTCCATGGGATTTTCCAGGCAAGAGTGCTGGAGTGGGGTGCCATTGCTTCTCTGTTCCCATCCCTAGGGTGGTCCTTATGACTGTGGTTCACAGAAGTACCTAGGACCAGGCAGAAGTTTAAAAAAAGAAAGGGATGAAGAAGAGAAATGCAAAACAGCATGCATGAACTATCTTTTAAAGGAGGCTCCCAGAGTTTTCTACATGAACTTGTGTTTATCTCCCACAGCTAGAACGTGTTCTGATGGTTAAACCTAGCTGCAAGGGAGGCTAGAAACTGTAGTCTTTACTCTGTAGCCATTTGTCTAACTGAAAAAAATCACTATTTCTATGACTGTGGGAGAAGAGGAGAGTAAAAGCTTATGCCTTTACATAAGCTCTCTTGCAGTAGAAAGTAGAGGGGAGAAGCGCTTACTTTCCACTAACTCAAAGGAAGACTTAGAAACAGTTTAGACTACATAAATGAATGAATGGATGAAATGGATAAAAACATAATTATTAGTTATATAATTATTGGCATTGGGGAAAGAAAGAGGAAAACACAGATGTATCCTTAGAATAGTTCTTAGGAGAAAATTCTGTGGTAGAATTATCATGTATAGGCTGCTTAATGATTCACATCTGGGTTCTCAATTTGGCTCCACCAAGCTGTATGACATTGGGCAAAATTATATACCTTTCTGTCTTCATTTCCTTGTATTTAAGATGGGAATGATACCTATCTTGTGATGTTAATTTTTTAAAAACAGCATTTTTGAACTCTTGGTTCATAGAAGATGCTCTATTCATATATGACTTCCATTTATGGTGTCTTAAGGAATATTTTCTAAAAGAAAGCAGACAACCCCTATTCCCATCAGAGACATGAAACTGAGCTGAGGTTCTTTCTGAAGTTCTCAGATAATTGATTTTCCCTCAATATCCAATACTATTCTTTCTTAAGTGTTGTATAATTATTAAAATGACCAGTGTACAGAATTTACCAGGGTAAATTTGCAAAAGAGTGGAGCTTGACATGAAGAAGCTCAGGGAAGGGAGGTTAGTTACAGAAATACTAAAAGAGCCTTGTTAAAAAAGGATATGGGCACGGACATTGCTTGTCACTGTTTGGCAAGATATTTAAGCCCGTGTTTCACAAAGTTCTTCACACTTTACTAATGCAGATTATATAATTGGAGAAAATGGGATTTTTTTTTAGCTCTAAGATTCTATATTTCTACACGATTCCAAGTTTCAGTGTCTGTAATAGATGAATGAGGTTCCTATACTTAATTCCACTCACTAATTGTGGCATGTGAAGACCAAGAGGATTTTTTTCTCCTTTTAGAGTCTGTAATCTTTTTCTAAAAAACATTTCAATTTCTTTCATTAAGTTTGACTGTCAATGCTAAGTGCCAAGTGAAGACCTTGTTCAGCTTGGTTTGAGGATGGTTTAGGTCTGGTGCGTAATAAAGACACTAATGAAATAACACCTTCTTGAAGGTGAATTAACACCTATTTCTAAAATCTTCAATATATAAATAAAGCTTTCCTCAAAATCTCCTTCATGTAGCTTATTTTAAAAACATATCAAATCCCATGTTTGGTGCCACTGAACCTGTTTCTAAATGGTTGAAATTAGTCAGTCTGGGTATTTGGTGCTAATTTGCACTGTATCTTCTTTCAGAAAAGACCAGTGTGAGCATAGTTGCCATGGGGTGTTGGAGAGGATTTTGTCTGTCTTATTATGTTCCGCTCTTGATAAGCTCATTTTAGTAGTTTTAAAAGTAATTTTACATTTTTATTATGATGCACGTCATGTTGGAGGGAATGAGACATTGAAAGCCTACTCCTTGGTTCATTTTCTGTGGCTCTTTTGTCTCATACTTTGCAGCTACCAAATTAATTCTTGGAAAAATAGGGATAAAAAAATGCAATCAGGAAAAGAAATCCTGTAGCCTTTTTTTGATGGTTTACAAATTAGTCTTATTGAAGTATAGATAAAGATCAATATTATCTGAGGAATTCATTTATATTTACTGACTATTCAATGATTATTTTAAAAAATCCCTTGGGGAGGGAGGTGGAAGGGAGGCTCAAGAGGGAGGGAACATATGTATACCTATGACTGATTCATGTTGATGTTTGGCAGAAACCAACACAATATTGTAAAGCAATTATCCTGCAATTAAAATTAAATACATTTAAAAAACCTAAAAAATAAATGAATGGAATTTCACAGCTAAAAAAAAAAAATCCTTTTTTTGTATCAAACCAGCTAAAGACTCAGAAGGAAAGACTGGAGAGCAAAGAGCTACACATGAACTTCCTCCGGCAGAAAATAGCCCACCTGGAGCAGGAGAAGCAGGTGCGCTCGGCTGTGATGGTGGAGCGGGATGAGGCCAATGTCACCATCAGGAAGCTGCAGAAGAAGGTGGAGAGGCTGCAGAAAGAGCTGAGTGTGTGTCAAGAGCTGAACACCGAGCTCAAAGCCAAACTGGCTGACACCAGTGAACTTAAGGCAAGTGCTCAGCTGTGTTTCCTTGTCCCTGATTGTGTTTCCATAAAAATGTATGCAAAAGAGTGACAGCCTTATAAGGGCCACACTAGGAAAAAAAAAAAAAAGCTGAAAACTTTCTCTGATTTTCTAGAGCTGTGAGAAAATGCAACAAATTTCACAAATCAGCAGGGTAGATCAACTTCATGTCTCTTCAATATCTGAAATGAAGCCATCCATAGTTGCTGAATGAAAAATCAAGTCAAAAAGGGGTGATGTGATGTACAGAAAATAAAAACATTTCTTCAAAGTGTGGGTGACTATGATATTAGGAATCATATAGACTTTTTTTTTTTTTGCGTTGGCATTTGCTTAGAGAAGATGAGAAAATGGATACACACAAGTGTCCGCTGAGAAGGATCAGATGGCAGTAGGATGTGTGTTATGCTTTGGGATATTGTCACACCAAGCAGGGAAGAGGGCAGACAGGCTGGGGCCATGTGCTTCCTGGATTCGAGGTCTTTGACTTCTAATGAGTATAGAGAAGAATGAAATAAAAACTTAGGATTTAATAAAAATATTCAAATGTCACGTGTGTATGCCCCTGACAATAATATGTTAACTTCATATACACTGGCATCCCTGGCAGGTACACCTGTCGTGCATACTGGCAACAGTGATGTCCTTCCTTTCTGCAGATGAGGGCTTTGAAATGGAATGTTTCTGAGTCTGGAGACAGATCATTTGGGAAAAGGAATCTGGAATAAAGCCAGCAGTTGAATCTGTGTAGCAGAACCATATCTTAGGGCATAGTTCCCACTTGATTTTCTCTTCTGAGTCATTAGCTCTTCCCCCCTCCCTCTTCTAAGCCCTTCTGGCATCAGAACAAGGTAGCTAAACAGAGGTTGGCTTCCCTAGAGAAGGGAAGGGCAGACATAGCCCAGGGGAAGGGACACATTTGCATGTAAAGGAAGGAGAAGCTAGGGAAAGCATCTGATGGGGTCCCTGGGTGAGGAGAAAGTGTTGGAGGTAAGTATCCTGGACACCCTGCTCACACCTTGAAATTGACCTTTAGGGTGTGTGTCTGGTGGGTATGGGGAAAATCCCTGACGTCAGCATGCAGTTGGTTCCACCCTGACTGGCGGGGGCTGCAAGAGTGCTGGGGCAGGGGGCCTAGACTGCACCCTTCCAGAGCCTGAGGTTCCATTTGCGCCCATGGGGAATATGCTATGCTATTCTAAGTTGCTTCAGTCGTGTCCGACTCTGTGCGACCCCACAGATGGCAGCCCACCAGGTTCCCCCGTCCCTGGGATTCTCCAGGCAAGAACACTGGAGTGGGTTGCCGTTTCCTACTCCAATGCATGAAAGTGAAAAGAGAAAGTGAAGTCGCTCAGTCGTGTCCGACTCTTAGCGACCCCATGGACTGCAGCCTACCAGGCTCCTCCGTCCATGGGATTTTCCAGGCAAGAGTACTGGAGTGGGGTGCCATTGCCTTCTCCTCATGGGGACTATGGAAGGTGGCTAAAGATGCGAGAGGGACAGCATGCTGTGGGAGCAGGCGGGGGTGACCCTCTCAAATGACAGACACAGTGACCCACCATCAGAGACTCTGGGGCAGATGTTCTGAGTCGTGATCCTGGCTAAGGGTAGTGAGAGTGGCCATAGGACTCCTGGCCCAAGACAACCCTGTGAACCAGAAGTGTTGGGTTAAGAGGAGTCACCCTAGTGGTAGCAGAGAGCAGAAGCAGGAAGAGAGAGCAGAAGCAGGAAGACAGAGCGGAAGCAGGAAGACAGAGCGGAAGCAGGAAGAGAGAGCGGAAGCAGGAAGCAGCAAGTGCGAACTGAGGGCTGTGTCTGTAGTTTGTTCCCCTTTGGTCTCAGCGGCTTAGATCGTAGGTCTTCATCATTTTTTCACTGCGTTATTTTTAATTATTTACAAGCGTCTTTCCACTTAACCTTTTCACAAGAAAGCCTGATTCTTATAATGAAGTTTTGCTTTCTGGATGATGTGATTATACAAGTTGTGTTTCTGGTCACTGTGGCTGGCTTGAGAATTTCCAATTCCAGTATCAACAGTGTAAGCAACGTTTTCAAATGTGGAGCACACACCACTGGTGTGTGCACAGTGCTTCTAGGTAGTACAGGATGGGGTATTATATAATGTTCCATCCTTAAGTGAAAAATGAGTTCCCTTTAACTTTGCTTTCAATTCTTTGACCATCAAGGAGAAAATCTTAATTAGAGGTAATTATGTCCTATAACCTGTTCTGGTCTACGTTTTAAACAATAAGCGTTATACTCAGTGCTGAGTACCAGCTCCAGTGGATCTGCTGTGCTGTGCTTAATCGTTCAGTTGTGTCTGACTGTTCGTGACCCCATGAACTGTAGCCACCAGCCTCCTCTGGGCATGGGGATTCTCCAGGCAAGAATACTGGAGTGGGTTACCATGCCCTTCTCCAGGAGATCTTCCCACCCCAGGGATCAGACCCAGGTCTCTGCATTGCAGAGGGTTCTTTACAGTCTGAGCCACTGGAGAAGCCCACCAGTGGATCTGGGACCCACCCAAATCCAGGATGATTTCACCTTGAGCTTCTTAATTACACTTGCAAAGGCCCTTATTACAAATAAGATGACAATCTGAGGTTCTGGTATATGTATTTTTTGCATGGGTGGGGGGACACTCTTATTCAATTAAGAATTAATTACACCATTTATAGATGGTCAATCCAAAATAATCGTTTGGACTACATTTCTATGTGTTTTATTTTAAAAATTGAGATTGAAATTACATGCTATAAAATCCACTCTTTGAAAGTACAAAGTTCAGTGGTTTTTGGTGTAATATATTGACAAGGTTGTACAACTATCCCCATTCCCTAATTCTAGAATTTGTCCATTATCCACCCCTGCAAAAAAAAAAAAAAAAAACCCAAGAGACAATACTCCATATTCATCCTTTCCTCAAACTCTGTAAATCAATAATCTACTTTCTATCTCTATGATGATTTAGTTGCTAAGTCGTGTCGGACTCTTGAGACCGCACATACCGTAGCCTGCCAGGCTCCTCTGTCCATGGGCTTTTCCAGGCAAGAGTACTGAAGTGTGCTGCCATTTCCTTCTCCAGGGGATCTTCCTGACCCAGAGATTGAACCCAGGTCCCCTGCACTGCAGGCAGATTCTTTAATGATTGAGCTGCTGTCTCTGTGGATTTGCCCATTCTGGACATTGCATATAAATAGAACCATGCAGTAGGGAGCCTTTTGCCTCTGGCTTCTTTCACTTTCTGTGTTTTTGAGGTTCACCCATATTGTGATCAGTACTTCATTCCTGTATTAATCAGAGTTCTCCAGAGAAACAGAACTAATTGGATGTGTGTACACACACACAGATTTATTTTAAGGAAGTGACCTACATAATTATGGAAGCTGGCAAGTTCAGAATCTGCAGGATGAGCCAGCAGGCTGGAAATCCAGGAAGAGCCAGTCCAAAGCCTGTCTGCTGGAAGAGTTCTTCTCTTGCTTCAGGGGAAGTCTGTCTTTTTTCTATTCAGGCCTTCAACTGATTGGTTGAAGTCCACCCACATTACGGAAGGGAAATGTTAATCTTATGCTGAAACAACCTCACAGAAAATTCATGATAATGCTTGACCAAATATCTGGACCTTGTGGCCCAGTCAAACTGACACATAAACTTAACCATCGCATTTCTTTTTAATGGCTGGATAATATTCCATTGTATGGGCATACTGTGTTTTGTTTATTCAGTATCTGATGGGCATTTGGATTATTTCCATTTTTTTTTGTTTATGATGAATAAGTCTGTTTTGAAAATTTGCATGCCAGTTTTTTTTTTTTTATGTGTTTCTATGTGTATTGCAAAACATTGTCAAAGACTTTGACTCCTAGCTTACTCAAACCTTTCTTTTAAAGACCCATGTATTAAATTTCTTCCTGAATTCTAGACCAGGGAAAAGCAGACCTTTCCAGATAAATTACTAAATTTTAGTTTAGCAGGCAAACATAAGTATTGCAGAAATTTGCTTTTGAAAGAAAAAGTATTGTCTGTATTTCCCCTTCCTGTGTTGAGCCAGAGTAATTTTATTTTAATATTGCTTGCATATGTACAAACTTAATACTATATAGAAATCTCTTAATCTCATTACATTTTTACCACTGTAAAATCCAAATCAATTTAGAAATCAAAACAAAGTGTAAAACTAGAATTTAAAAATTGGCAATATTGGGGACTTCCCTTGTGGTCCAGTGGCTAAGACTCTGCTCTCCCCATTCAGGGGCCTGTCAGATCCTGGTTGATCCTTATTCGATCCCTGGTCGGATAACTAGATCCCACATGGCACAGCTAAAGATCCCGAGTACCACAGCTAAGACCTGGTGCAGCCAAAGAAATAAATACATATTTAAAGATGGGCAATCGGAGAAGGCAATGGCACCCCACTCCAGTGCTCTTGCCTGGAGAATCCCAGGGACGGCGGAGCCTGGTGGGCTACCGTCTATGGGGTCGCACAGAGTCGGACACGACTGAAGTGACTTAGCAGCAAAGACGGCCAATATTAATTCACTATGCTAGATTTTATTTCACTGAAATCACCATTACCAAGAACGCATAGTACCAATTGCTTGTGTGTGGTATGGGCTCTTTTGGTTCTGACATGTGGACAGTTTATGTTGTCTAAGAGTGAAATTCCATGGACGGAGGAGCCTGGTAGGCTGCAGTCCATGAGGTCGCTAAGAGTTGGACATGACTGAGCGACTTCGCTTTCACTTTTCACTTTCCTGCATTGGAGAAGGAAATGCAACCTATTCCAGTGTTCTTGCCTGAAGAATCCCAGAGACAGAGGAGCCTGGTAGGAGGCTGTCTATGGGGTCGCACAGAGTCGAACACGACTGAAGCGACGTAGCAGCAGCAGCAAGAGTGAATTATTAATTCACAGAGTTAATTATTCTACTATGTGCCTTTATGTTGCTGCTGCAGATGCTTTGTTTGTACATATATCATGACACAGCATGGCCTCCACTTGGCATGAACACATTATTTATGTATTAACTCTACCTTTGCTCTTTCTTCATTAACCTAAGATAATTAAAGGTGTGTTACTAATTGGCAGAAGCTTAGCCTTATGCACAAATGCAAACGCAGGGACTGAAACAGGTGGCAGGACTCCAGCTCTTTGCATAACTCATGAAATGCCAGTTGCTTCATAGCTGGTGTGAGTTATGATTAGTTTCAGCTGAAAAGGCTGAAACGCAAAACAGTGGCTTGGTCAGGAGAGATGTTTGCTGCTTTCTCACTGAAAGAAAGCATGGGCGTAGTCATTCCATGTTTAGGAGGATAGCTTCACGGTCATCATTAATCCTGGCTTGTTCTCTCTGCTTTACTGTCCTGGCAATAACTCCTCCTCAAGACCACCTCTTAGGGCAAGCCAGCTACCTGGGCTCTGCCTCATTCCAGGCACGAGGCAGGAAGCAAGGTGGAAGGACACCCAGTACGCCGCTTTCCAGGAACAGTACAACACTTCTTAGTCTTCACTGGCTGGAGCTTAGTCCCTGGAGCTCACTTAGATGGATCTTTATTCTGGGAAGTAATAAAAAAAGGAAGACCAGATATTCAATAGAGCACTTTCAGACTGTACTACAGGACACAATCTTAGTAGGGAGCTGTAGCCAAAAATCGGTAGTCAGATGACCAGAAACTAGTGGAAAACAACCATTATCTTTCTTGTAGTCTCTCAAGGACACACTCAAAAGGAATAAGAATCTTCAGCCACCAGCAAAGCTCTCATCTGCTTACTGACTCTGCTTCCCATGCTCCTCCCACACTTCAGAATGCTCTCCAATCCAGCCCGTGTGACTTTAGTTTATATTTTTTCCCCTAACCTACCAATCATGAACTGAGCTCTGATTATGTTGACTCATTGACCTTGAATTGCCCTGGACTCACCCAGCTTTGAATGTGTGCATCAAGCAAACCTGTGAGAAAGGACCTCTTGGGTGAGGTAGGGGAGTGGAGGTGAACTCAGCCTGCAAAGTAGAACAGCTTCCTATGGTTTCTGCTATAGTTCCCTCCTAGCAAAATCTCTGGGGTTCTTTGTGGAGGAATGCAGCTCTCCTGGGCAACCCTTCTCCTCTTCTGTCCCACCCTCTTTAGAGAGTGCCTGTACAATTCAGGGCTTCTGCAGAGTCCTGTTTTTTTGTTTGTTTAAACTTTTTATTTTGTGTTGGAGTATAGCCGATTAACAATGTTGTGATAGTTTCAGGTGAACAGCAAAGGGACTAAGTCATACATATGCATATATCCACTCTCTTGCAAACTTTCCTTCCATCCAGGCTAACACATAACACTGAGCAGAGTTCCATGTGCTATACAGTAGGTTTCTTGTTGGTTATCCATTTTATATATAACAGTGTGTACATGACCTTCCCAAGTCCCTAATTATCCCTTCCCTCCTGGCAATCCTAAGTTTGTTCTCTGCCTGTGAGTCTCTTTTCTGTCTTGTAAGTTCATTTGTATCGTTTCTTTTTTGATTCCACATGTAAGGGATGTCATACAATATTTCTTCCCTGTTTGATAATCTCCAGGTCTGTCCATGTTGTGGCAAATAGCATTCCTCCTTTCTTTTTTATAACTGAGTAATATTCCATTGTATACCTGTACCGCATCTTTATCTATTCTTCTGTTGATGGACATTTCTTGGCTATTGTAAACTGTGCTGCGATGAACGTTGGGGTGCATGTATCCTTTTGGATCATGTTTTTCTCCAGATATATACCCAGGAGTGGGATTGCAGGGTCATATGGTAGATCTATTTTTAGTTTTTTAAGGATCTTTTATATTGTTCTCCATAGTGGCTGTAACCTTAGGGTCCTATTTTCTGTACAAGCTCCAGAAAACCCTCCAGGTGAAGATTGTAGATCCACTTGCAGATTCAACAGATCAGATGTTAAATTTAATCACCTTATCTTTCAGAGCCCTTGGCCCTTATAACACAACAGAGAATCATTCGCCAGATTTGAAATGCTTTTCCTCCAGGAGGCAGATGCCAGATACGTTATTCACCAGAAGGGAAACTCTCAGAATGTGATCCATCCTGGCTGGGGTCTGCATGGTGCATCGGTCCTGTTTATGACCATCTCAGACCCACTGGGAAAACTGAGGGACACAGACTCTCACTGAACTCTGGGCTGGCTCTGAGAAGCTCCCTTAGTTGGATTAAGAAACCCATTTGCCCTGCTCCCCTCCCAGCAATCCTGTTTGACTTAGGAGGCTGAGAACGCCTTCCCAAAGTTGGCTCCCAGTTCTGTCCTGGTGGTTTGGCTTGGACTCTGTAACTTGCTCCCCGACAACAGGAATTCAGGCAGCCCTCAGGACTGTGATAAAGTCTCATATTTTTGAGAAATTCTTGGCTATAAATTCTTCTCATTAGGACTTGATTTATGTGCTTCTAACTCTCCAAGCTGTGTTCCATCTCTTTTGGTAGACGGCCCACTGTAAATGTTTTTTCCAAGCTGAGCAGAAAGGCTGAATATATCTCCTCTTCTGTTAATACAACATTTTTAATTCCATGCAGCAATCCCAGAAACTTCTCTCTTTACCCCATATTTTCTCTGCAGCCCTGAGATTGTTGGCCCATGAAGGGTATCTCTGTGAAAGGGAGATCACTTTGTTTTAAGGTTGATACTGATTTTGCCCCTCTAACGTCCCCTGTTTGTAAAATATTTGAAAAAATACAGAATGTATTTTTAGAATTCTTGTTTATATAATTTATAAATAAATGTACATATCTATTCAAAACTTTTTACTTATTGGATACTCACATGCCTCAATCATGCATGGGAAAGCTCCCTTCTCAAGTTTTTATTTTGAAAAATTTCAAATAGAACAGTTTCAAGAATAGCATAACAGACATTCTACTGTTCATGTAGATTGTTAACATTTTACTGATTGTTATATTTTGCATAATGAGAGAGAGACAAAGACAGAGAGAGGAATCATTTGAGAGTACATCACGACACTTCATGCCTAAATACTTCCCAGGTATCTCTTAAGAACAAGAGAATTCTTCTGTGTGACCATAGTAAAATAGCTGCACCCAGGAATCAACACTGAGATACTATTGTAATATACTGGTACTGATTTACCATCTATATTCAAATACGTTTTCGATAACTTGGAGTTCCTGAATGATCTCCAAGGTCAGCCCCCATTTCCTTGTTGCGAATGCTTGCTCTACTGCTGCTATTTCATTGACTAGAAAGCTGACTCAGAACCCCTTCCCCTCGCTGTTGCTTTTATTTCCTCCATGTTTCCCAAGCTATAGCAGTTGTTCTCACACCTTCTCAATCGCAAGTCCCACAGCAGCTGTCAGTTTCCCAGGAATTTCCTCTCTCCTTCATGGAACCAGTAAAAAAATTGGTGAACTTGTGCGAGCGTGTCTGCCATCAACTTCCTCTCTGCCTGGAAAGGAATTTAGTTTCTTAAGAAGTTGTGTGTGTGTGTGTGTGTGTGTGTGTGTGTGTGATGGTAGGTAAAAACAAGTTTCCAGTTTAGGCATTTGACTCAAGCTTTCTCAGTTTAATGACGTCACCCAGACAATATAAATCTGATGATTTTCCATCTGGACATCAGTATCCCAAGCAGGCACTTTTCTTCCATAGCGTGTCATAATCCAATCTGAGAATAGCTTCTACCATTCCTCTGACTTTCCAGAAGTGTTGGAGGACTCTTCAGGGTTTAGGTCAGGTCAGCTTGTGCTCCTTACGCCATAATTCTGGAACTCAGTCTCTGTGAAGATGCGCTCTAACCCCAAGACTCGGTCAAGATTTTAATCTCTGACGGTAGCGTCCAAATGTAGTCTAGGGAAATCACAACAATCTCAAAATCCCTCAGCAATAAACAATCAGCTGTCTGACAAATTAAACGATAGTGGTTGCTTTATTATTGTTATTCAAAAAAAAAAGGAAGAAAAAAAGAAAACCAAAGAAGGATTTCATTCAAGAGTGGCAATATTTTAAAGCATCTTTTATCCATTTCTCTCTTTTTAGTTTCCTCCCTACATGGCATCCTACATCTCCTCACAAGTCCCTCTTCCATCCTCCCAAGTTTCTTCCAAGACTATTTTTTGCAGCCTACTTAACGGAGACTCTTTCCATTCCTCTCTCAGTAGATCAATTTAGTCTCTCAGACTTTCTTCTTCCCTGACACTCTCTTCATTATTCAGCTTCACCCTGGGAACCACAGGATGGGAGTAGATGCAACAAGAAATTATCCTTCCTTCTCAGGAAAGAAGGGTTGTAATGAAAGGGGGAGGGAGGAGACAGCACACACTCATTATTTGGTATCTTTAATTTTTATTACTTTCAGATGTTACCTTTAAATGATTTTTTCAATAAAATTGAAACACAAATTCTTGCTTTTTCTTGGAGACTATGACCGTAGGCCTTGTTTGAACTGTTAGGAGGCTCAGAACTAAATTCAGAGCTCTGCTAGTCTTTCTGCTTTGTCCATCCCATATGCACTTCTTAATTTATTTCAAAGGAATTGCTTTTGATCCTTTTTAGAGGCTTCTTTGTAAATATGCTTTCTGATCTCAGTTTTATCAACATGCAATTTCCATTCCATAAATCTCACTCTTTTAAAAGTGTACAATTCAGTGGTTTTTAGTATATTCACAGAATTGTGTAAACATCACTGCTATCTAATTTCAGAATATTTTCATCACCCCAAAAAAGAAACCATGTATCTGTCAGCAGTTACTCTTCATTCTCTACTCCCACCAGCCCCTGGCCTTTTCTGGATCCTTCCTATAAATGGAATCATACAATAAGTGGTCTTTTGTGACTGACTTTTTTCTCTTAGCATAATGTTTTCAAGGCTTATCCGTATTGTAATATGTATCAGTACATTGTTCCTTTTTGCTGCTGTATAATACTCTGTTGTATGGATATACCACATCTTTATCTACTCATCCATTAATGGATATTCAGGCTATTTTCACACTTTGGTGATTATGAATAGTGCTACTAGAAACATTCATGCACAGATTTTGTGTGGACATAAGTCTTTAGTTCTCTTGGATTTATGTACCTTGGAGTGAAACCGCTGGGTCATAGGTCAACTCTGTGTTTACAGTTTGAAAATGGCCCAACTGTTATTCACAGCAGTTACATCATTTTTCATTCCATTATTTGTTTATTAAAAAAAGTTGTTAAGTGAATTTCATTGACTTCTGGTTTGTCTTGTTTATACAGCTTTCCTAAATAAATGCAGATGAAATTATTAGCATTCTCTTTGACTTCTTAGATTAAAACTTTGGAACAGACCAGAGCCATTGAAGACCTAAATAAATCCAGAGACAAACTGGAAAAAATGAAGGAGAAAGCTGAGAAAAAGCTGCTGTCTGTCAAATCAGAACTGGAGACTACAGAGCATGAGGCTAAGGAGAATAAAGAGAGGGCCAGGAACATGCTAGAAGTTGTAACCAGTGAAATGAAGACACTAAAAAAATCTCTGGAAGAAGCAGGAAAGAGAGAAAGGCAGGTGGGTAGAAATCTGGTGGTGAAACCTTATTTTGGAAAGATAAGACAATTCAAAAGTGTGATAATTATTCATGTATATCTTTATAACTATTTAATCAGGCTTTCTACATAATCCCAGCATATCTATATCTGCCCCCTCCCATCTTTTTGGCATCAAAACAACCATTATGAATTTACTCCACTAAGAAAGGCAATTCACCTTTTAATGGCTTGCAAAGCCATGGAAAGCCTGTGAAAAGCCAGGTCCTGGCTATGGAGAGTTTTTTTTTTTAATTATGTTTGCTGATTGCCTCTGAAGTTCGAGTTATCCCAGATCTAACGTTATCCAGGGCTTCAGCCTCAGGAGGGAAATTTTATCTCCAGCAGAGATCAGTTGCAGGAAACGGTCCCACATCACAAACAGTGGCACCCAGACCCAATGGCCGGCCGAGCCCAGATGTAAACCATAAAACAGAACTTGTGTGCCCGCTGGGTGCAAGGCGGGGTGCTATCTGGTGAGCCCATCAGGAGGTCAGGCAGAAAGAAACATGTCGTGGGCAGCCTGACCCCTGCTTTTGGCTTTCATCTCACTCGCTCTCTGCAGCCCAGAAGGGCACAGTGAGGACTCTGATCCCAGGATATTTTTTCTCTTTAGCAGCCTCTGCTTTGGCTCATGTGTCAGGCAGAACTGAGGAAGGCCAAAGTCCAAGAGTGAGTGGTCTCAGTGGGAACTTCTCAGCATTTAATAGCTTTGGCCATATTCGGAAGGGGGGAAAAGTTTGAGGAAAGCTTTTTCACTGGGGAGATTAGGCTGGAGAGAGCGTTTGCTTTCCCACGTTGGACTCGGCATAGGAAAGGGCTTGGGAAGTTAATGAGCACACGGAGGTGATGTTTGGACGGCACTTCTCCTGGAGGAACATCTGTCTTCGGATGGGTTCACACCTTTTCTGAAATGGAAGGGGTCGCCTGGCCATCTCTAGTTGATCTACTACTGCTTTTGGCTAGAATCACAGCAACCAGTCTGTGAGAATTGAAGGGGTATAAGTCACATGTTGTCCATCTTCTCTGGCCCCAAACTCCCATTTTTCCTTTTGTGATGGACAAATAATTGTCCCAGAGAGTCCATTGTGCTGTGAAATGGCAATCCGTGTGATGTGATTTGATCAACACTTAGAAGTCCTCCATATTCATCAGCTCATACTTCTCCTGCCGTTGGTTCTTCCTTTAGTTGAAGAGGTTCATTGCCCAGTTAACGCCCCAGGGCATAAGCATTTATCATGTGACAGACTGAACCACACCAACAATTGTAAAGCATTTCTTAGTGTGCAGAACACATACACAGTCAACTATCGTTTCATTTGATCTTAACTTCAGAACAGGCATGGGAGGGAGGGAGGTAGGTTGCTCATTAACCCTGGAAGTGAGAAAATGAAATCTTATCAAGGCCAGAGTCTCCTTTATAGTTGCTGAACTGGGTTTCTTGATTTGGTAGCCAATACCACATTAATTGGTAGTTCAGACGGTAAGGAATCTGCCTGCAATGCAGGTGACCCAGGTTTGATCCCTGGGTCGGGGAGATCCCTGGAGAAGGAAATGGCTATCCACTCCAGCATTCTTGCCTGGAGAATCCCATGGATAGAAGAGCCTGATGGGCTACAGTCCACGGGGTGTCAAAGAGTCAGACAGAAGTGAGTGACTTTACTACTACTACCACATTAATTGTCTCATCATAAAAGTGGTTATCTAGAGGGTAGGATGGAGTGGGAGGTGGGAGGTGGATGGAAGGCTCAGGAGGGAGGGGACATACTTATATCTATGGCTGATTCATGTTGATGTATGGCGGAGGCCAGCACAATATTGTAAAGCAATCATCCTCCAATTAAAAGTAAAT
>NW_011494720.1:1458470-1469134 GCF_000754665.1 Bison bison bison
TAAATAAAAAGCAAAGTGGTTATTAAATTGCTGAAAGTTGGTGTCTGAAAGGACTTTAGAGGTAATTTTGTAGGCTAGCCTCCTCCATACTCCCCTTCCTTCTTCTTCTTTATCTTTTTATAAATGAGAGAATTACCTGAAGAGTAAGGAGACTAAGTAATTAGGCTAGCTCATGCAGACCTGGGTTTTCCACAGGTGTTTGGATTGCCTTTGATCTGGCAGTGTTGCTGCAATCTGTTCTCTCGATTCATGTGGTTCTGTTTGCTATTGCAGCTGATGGACTTCAGGGAGGTGGTTTCTCAGATGCTGGGCTTGAACATGATGAGTCTTGCTCTTCCTGACTATGAAATCATCAAGTGTCTGGAAAGACTGATCCATGCACACCAGCATCGCTTTGTCCCCTGTGCCTGCCTCAAAGATGAGACTGCAAAGCAGGACAGGCCCCCACAAGGCCACGTACAACTTCTCCACTGAACACCGTGTCTCTTGAGGGAGGTGGAGATGATGAGAGATAGGATGCAATCCTCAATTTCATAAATTTCCCAATCCTTTGAAATTTGATCAGGGTGTGAATATTGCATTCTCTGATGATACTACAAGAATCCTTCATGGACAAAAAAGGATCTTAAGAGTGCCATCCTTAGGTGTTTGGCACTATAAACAACTATTATTTTATTTGCTAGCACTTTGGGACTCAAGAAAAATTTTACTAGATTATCTAGAACTGGAAATGATGGTAAGGAATGAACATTTATGTGGTCTCTATTATGAGTCAGGGATTCTACTACCCACTTTAATTCTCGTAATAATAATGTGGAGAAACTGTAATGTTTTTATTTTATAACCTCTCTGAGGCTCAGAGAAGTGATCTTGGTTACCTACCTATGATTGCAGTTAATTACTGACAGAACCAGAATGAATACTACACTGGCTATGTATCAAAGGCCACACCTTCTCTGTTATTTCAGTCTTTCTGTTTCTCTTGAATTCCTGTGATTCTGGTGAAAATTACCTGTACCACAAAGGAAGGAAAACATCCTTACAATCAAGGATTGAAGCCCAAAAGTGACTGAGATTTATAAGTGTGACCCATATGATTTCTTTAAAAAGCCATACACCTAATTATTTGACTGAAACACACGTAAGTCTGAGGTCCTGTAAAAAAAAAAAGTACCTCTTTTAAATGTTGCAACCATATCACATATGGTGGTAATCTTTAATGTTTGAACAGAGCTGAGCTCTGTACTTGAAAAATAAAAACTTTAACGTAAAATACCTATAAGATAAAGAAAATCTACACTGTTTATTCACCAATATATCAAATGTAAGGGGCTTTGCTGGTGGTTCAGATGGTAAAGAATCTGCCTACTATGCAGGAGACCCAGTTTCGATCCCTGGGTGGGGAAGATCCCCTGGAGGAGGGCATGGCAACCCACTCCAGTATTCTTGCCTAGAGAATCCCATGGACAGAGGAGCCTGGCAGGCTGCAGTCCCTGGGGTCAGAAAGAGTCGGACACAACTGAATGACTTTCACTTTATATCAAATGTACTGACAACAGGGATAACTTTTTCAAGATGGAGATTATATAGTGCATTTCTATTATTTTATGTCTTCCTTTTAAATTTCTGTTTTACAAATATCTTCCAGGAGACCATATTCTTATCTTCCCAAGAAAAACATGTTCTCTTTGGGCAATATTCTTATTTCTTTCCTCCAAAAAAGTTTTGTTTTTTTTTTTTTTTTACAATCCCTTAACAAAGCATGAGTATCTAATTAAAGGAGAAGGAAGAAAATAGACTCTACCCAAACATTAAGAGAAAATGAAGACTCTAGAAGAAAGGAAATGAGTTTCACACCGTTTGGATGACAGCTGACATGGAGGGAGTGTGACCAAGGGGCTCTGCTGGGGGGCGGGTCATCTCTGCCTGGCTTTTCCCACCACATGCATTCTGCTGTTGCACAGCCCTGACTGAGGACATGGACCAGCTCTGCACAGTGGGGGAGGCAGCTGTGTATTCCTCCAGGGGAAGGTCTGAGGTCTCTGGAGAGCCTTCACGTCTCCAAAGGTGCAGTGGCTGCTGCTCTGGACCACACTCACCTCCGTGGAGAAGGCGACTTCACTCTTGGGTTCCTGGGGGATGGAAGTGCTGGGTGGTTCTGCTCCAACCAGGCCACAGAACACAGTCTACTGACGGGTATGAGGGGCAGGTCCAGGGCAGTGGGAGATCAGTGTTTGTACATTCACTCTGGTATTATTTTCCAAATACACTCTTTGATGAACTTCATTTATTTTCTCTGTACATTTCCTTTCTATACTCTTCAAAGGTACTTTTAACAACATCACTTTAAAAACATAAACTGTCATAATATTATTTTTCCATTTTGATTTATTAATTCTATTCATTAATTCTATTTCTATACTCATATAAGGGATTAAAAAGGGTCTGGAGTGGTTAGTACTGTACTTTCTCTTTATCATACAGAATTACATTCCATTTATCCAAATAGACGTTTATATAATATTTCCAATATATAACTCAAGCACAGATACAATCATCTTTAATACACATAGAAATATTTAAAATCTTTGAATATAATCTTTAGGAATTTCTGGTGGAAAGACTATGTCTACATGGGATAAGGAAAATAAACTCTGTCTGTGTACATATGTCCACATGCCCAGTAAGTGTGTGTCATTTGGACACATTGACAACCCTTTAGTAAAGCTATTACCCTCCCTGTTGAAGTGCCAGCTGGGTGTCGTCCTTCCCTCTGTGGCTTCATTCCAGAGTTGGCAGGCCAGCTTCATAAAATTTTGTGTTAGATTTTGTTCTTTTGTAATATCCATGTATATTTTATGTTGTCCAATAAAATGCATTAGTGTGATGTGATTTTCTAAATAGAGTGTTAAAATATTTAACATTAACTATTCTACTGAATCACTTGAGTGATAATTGCTACTGAGGTTGTTATTCTGACCATTGTCTGAGGCATTTGAATGTATGCATAGAATATCTCAATTAGGAAAAATAAATTTAAACCTGATCCATCTAAATTTCCAGTTTTACTTTGTCTTTCAGATGAACAGTGAGTGATTCAAGGACAAAGAGTGGTAGGTGGAAAAGTTGTTAAAGAATGTCTACGTTATTGATATTGTAGTCATATTTAGGACTTAGACATGGAGCCTAAGTTTCACTGGGGAAGCACCTCATGGTTACATAACCTTTGACTGAGAAGGCTCCACCCGCAGCGATCTTATCTCCATTATCACACACCCCATTAACTTCTCTTCAGCAAATGGGGTCTGGATGTTTCCCTTTCCCCTCTGCAACCTCCACCCTATTCTTCTTTCGCTTTTGTATAAAAAGCATCATTCTTTTGAGGCTCCTGCTAACATATAACTTTCTATCCTTATAGCAGCTACCTACTAACATCTTTTCTATTCTTCCTACCTAAGACTGTCAAAATGGTTCAGAGGTGTCTTTTCCACTCCCATCAAGTACTGTCTTTGTCTTAGATGACTTTCAAGCCTGTAAAGCAAACCGATGCAACATTCTATCTTTAGTTTCTCAGCCATCTCAGCTGTCATATCTTTACCTCCTTTGTTTCATCCACTTACTTCCTAGACTGAAGATTACAGCAGTGGTAAAGATTCCTCCTGTGATGCAGGAACTGCAGGAGACACTGGTTTGATCCCTGGCTTGGGAAGACCTTCTCTGGAGAAAGAAATGGCAACCAACTGCAGTATTCTTGCCTGGGAAATCCCATGGACAGAGGAGCCCGGGGGGCTACAGTCCATAGGGTCACAAGGAGTTGGACACGACTGAAGCAACTGAGCACAGTGTTATTTTTAATGTAGACTACCTTGGACAGGGGCTTCCCCAGCAGCTCAGTGGTAAAGAATATGCAAGGCAGGAGCCACAGGAGACGTGGGTTCTATTCCTGGGTTGGGAAGATCCCCTGGAGGAGGGCACGGCAACCCACTTCAGTATTCTTGCCTGGAGAATCCCATGCACAGAGGAGCCTGGAGGGCTACAGTCCATAGGGTCGCAAAGAGTCGGACTCTACTTAAGTGACTTAGCATGGCATGGCACCTTAAGGAGAGAGATTTTGGGGAGCCCTGTGGAAAGATCAGGGTTAGACTAGCTTCAGCATGGCTAGATCCAGGGATTGAACATTGTTTTCCTGTTCTTTTTGCTTTTATCCATCTTGTGTCTATGCTTGCTTTGTTTGTCTTTGTACATTGGACTCACTTGCTCCTTCTGGAGATGGTTTCTCTAGGCTGCCAAGGAAGATGCTCATAAGCAGTTACAAGATCCTCATAAGTTAGAAACAGCTGAGAAGGAGAGATTTGCCTCTAACATTCATGGAAGAAATCTCAGGGAATGGTCTGATAATCTCTTCTTAGTCATATACCCACCCCTGAGTCAATCACTGTAGCCAGAAGGATGCGCTCACTGACTTGCACCCATGCCAGCCCCTGCAGTGAAAGTGGGGTGAAGCTCCAGGATAATCTGTTCAACAAGAACCACGTGTAAAAATAGAAAGCTCCCCAGAGAAAGAGAAGCTGGAAGGACAGACAGCACAATCTATTGCACATGGCCAAATTGAGGATCTTCTAGTCACCTAGAACTTCACCTCTGAAATCTTAAATTCTCCAGAACCTCTTATATCCCAGAACTCCATCTTTTACTCCCAAATAGCTGTTCTTTGCGATCCCTTGGTCCTCATATTTTTCTCCCTACTAGACTTGGTAGTCTTCATCTGGAGCCAGCCAAGATATTTCCTCAATCATTCTCTTCCTAATACCTTAAACTTCTTGTTCCCTTGCCCTTCTTCCCTTAACTTGGAATTAATCCCAACTAGCAATGTTTTTGCTGCTTTTCCTGCCTCACTGAATGAGACTGGAAATCACATGAAGGCACGGCTAAGTGTTATGCCGGATCCATGGCCTTTGATCTCACTTGAGCCCTTTGCACCAATTGGTAATCCTTCACCATATTCCTGGTTAGATCTCACTGCCATTTTCCAAAATGACTGTTGCAAATGTTCTCCATTCCCTCAAGGCTCTTACCTTGTGTCCTCCTTCTTCACTGTCAGCCAATAATCTCGTTTCCTACTTCACCCAGAAAATAGAAGTCATTACAGGAAATACCTTTAATATCTGATCTGAACATAGCCCAGTACATGTGCCCACCCATCTGTGCCTCCTTCTCTCCTCCTGCCTTGGGTTATTCCCTCTACCTGGCCTCTTATATCTTCAGCAACTTAGCCCTATTAGTTGTTTTCCTCTCTCAACTGTTTCCAACCTCACCATTAGTACCTTCTTTCCATCAGCATTTGAATATATTCAAATCTCTTTTGTCTTAAAAAATGTCACTGCTTCTACTCCACAACTTAGAACCTTGGTTTTCTCTCTCTTCACAGTTGAACCAGTTGAAAGTGTGGTTTGTGCTGTTGTCTTTTTCTGGTCTTATGTCCCATTCATGCCATCATCCTTGGCAACCTGGCCTCTGTCTCCCCTCACCCAGCTCTTCCATTTTTTTGCTTAACAAATCTGTTTCTTTTAAAGTGTTGTCTCACTTGATCTTTCTGAAACATTTGATGTAATTGACCATTTCCTTCTTGAAACATTCTCTTCCATTAACTCCCATACTGTGACATTCAACTCCCTTTCTTTCTGCCTCTCTGGGCACTTGAGTTAGATTATTTTAAGGTTATCAGACATGAAATGAGAGATTCGTGTAAGGATAAGTGTGGATATAACTGTGAATGGGAATCTTGACCTCACAGTCATAACTCAGTGGAGTCGTCATGCATCCCATCAGCTGGAACAAATTGTTAATCCAGGCACTGGAGTGCCAGTTTCTGGGTACCGTGCGGCCGCCATGGCTGGATCCTTGTTGCATGAGTGCTGGTGTCCTTTGATGCCACAATGACTCAACCTCTCCTTCTGCTGCTTCCGCCCATACCGCCATCCGCGCTCTGTTCCCCTCTCAGCCTTTAGCATCCATTTCTGCATCTTCAGGGCTTCCCCTTGTCTCTGTTTTCCAGTACTTCCTGGCTTTTCTGCATATCTTCCCACCTTGGCTCCCACCATCAACTCCCCTCATTCTGTCTCTCTCTGATTCGCTTCCTAGGCAGAGCTTGGTTGGTGTAGTCAGTCACTTTTCAGTATGAGCAGCACGTTTACGCAGGGACAAGCCTGTAAATCGGTTCCCCCTCAGATCAGGCCCCCATTTCTGGTCTGTGTACTGTGGTCACGAAAGTGGGGTCTCCTTGTCTGTCTCTTGGATGTAAGTGTTCCCTCAGTCCTGGTCTCCCTGTGCTTCAACTTCCTTATCTGTAAAATGGATGTAAAATGCCTCTCTGTTATGGGTCGACTTGTGCTCCCCCTGCCAAAGATGTTAAAGTCGTAACTCTCAGGACCTGTGAATGACATCTCATTTGGAAATGGAGTCTTTGCAGATGAACAAGTTAAGATGAGGTGATCAGGGTGGACCTTAATCCAATATGACTGGTGTCTATAAAAAGGGGAAATTTGGACACAGAAAGACAGGCACACAGGGAGAACACCCGGTGAGGATGAAGGCAGAGATTGGGGTGATGTAGCCACCAACTGAAGAATGCCAGACGTGGCCAGCACAACACCAGAAGCTGGGAGAGAAACATGCCGCAGGTGGTTCTCACAACCCTCAGAAGAAACCACCCTGCCAACACCTTGGTTCCACACTTCTGGCCTCCAGAACTGTGAGTCAGTGAATCCTGTTGTTTAAGCCACCCAGTTTGTGGAATTTTGTTAATGAAGCCCGAGGAAACTAATACACTCTAAGATTGCTGTAAGGAATAAATAATAGAAAGTCTTTACAAAATATTCTGGAAGATGGGGAATACTCAATGCATGTGAATATCACTAAGCAGTTCCTCCAATTCTCATGGCTTTAATGATCATTTATGTGATGATGATGCCAGCTTTTGTCTCTCTAGATAAGGACTTTGTCCTGATTTTCACACTGACCTAGGCAGCTGAGTGGTGTGAAGGGGATACATACAGGATTTGAGCAAAATAGACTTGGATTCAAATATAGGCTCTCCTGAGTGACTTGAGCTACTTGATTAAACTCTGAGCACTATAGTGCTTCAGGATTATAATAGGATTAGCAAGAGTAGTTTCCTCATAGAGTCCTTATACCAGTACAATGAATTGACATATATAAGGTACATAGCTTGGAACATGGGTGTTACAAGAGCTCAATGAATGTGATTAAATCCTGTCTGTTCCACCGCTTACCTTCTCCCTCATCTACCTGTTATATACCATTAACACCACGGTTGTTTACACATCATTATCTCTTATTCAGTCTCTGCTTTAATGTTCCTGGCATGAGGCATTGTCCCCTCCCTTCTCCATTGTAGTCTGAGGGATCTCTTAAAAAGTACAGATAGCATCCTATGACTTCTTGCTTTATGCCCATCAATTGTTCTCACTGCGCTTTGGATGGAGGTCAGCCTTCCTAACTCAGCACACAGGGCTCTATTCCTCCCCTTCTCCTCTATGAATGTCATACTTTCTATAAAACCATGTTTGCAGTCCCCACAGTGCTCTTTCCCCTCTAGGGCTTTGCAACTGCTGACCTTTGGGATTGTCTTTTCTTCCCTCACTTGACAGATTCCTGCTTATTCTTAGGGTCTCTGATACCCCCACCAGAGAATTAGCTCATCTGCCTATGGGTTTCCATGGTATCTTGTGGATAACTCTACCGGCACTTAATTACAATAATCCTTATGGTTACATCTCGTTTCATGGACAAAATAACATGAAGACTCAGAGAAGTGAAGGTTGTAGCCACCTCAGCTGGAATTGAAAGCTACACTAGTCTTATTTCTAAATCCACAGTGTTCACTTTCAGCCATGCTGCCTCCTGAAGGGAAAAGAAGGGCTGGCAAGCTGCAGTCCATGGGGTCGCAAAGAATTGGACATGACGACTGAACAACAACAGTCAGTCTCAATAGGGTATGGAACAGACATTTTTCCAAGTAGCTTAAGCAAGAAGGGATTTATTACAAGGTGTTGAGTCGCTTGTAGAATCATGTGGAGGCTGAAGGACTAGACTTGAGATTGAATCTCCATAGCAATTCCCAAAGGCCCATCACAGAACTAAACCACCAAGAGAGCTGCCGCTACTGCTACAACCAGAAACTCAGTGGAGGCAGAATCCCGTTGCCGTCTCCAAACTCTGGAAGCCGCCATTTTCAGGTTTGCAGAGTGCCTCCCCCACTGCTGTTAACTCCAGAACCTCATTCCCCTGCAGCCATCTGGGGTGCCTTGTGTCCTTCCTCTTGCTACCCATGGATCTTGTGACCGTGTGCTGAGACCTCTGCTAATGATGCCCCAGAAGATGCAAAGTGTCAGTGACATGCTTGCTAAGAGAGATAGATGTGGCAGTAGAGCTCTGACCACTGCCATCTTCCACATCTCACCCTTGGGCATCTGATCAACCAAACCCAAATTATACCCGAAATCTTTTATTTCTGAACACAGAGTACTTAACTTCCCAATGTTGGAGGTATAGGAAGACATGTCAGGACAACGTTTTTCACATTTTGGACATACTCTGCTGTAAAATGTATTTGATCCACACATATACAAAATCACATTCATGTATAACTGAAATAAAAGATTCACAAGACAATGCGATGCCCCCAGTGGCTTTTATTCTAATCTCTGCTGTGCAAGTCTATGCTGATCTAGGCTACTCCACTCCATTAAGAAATGCTGGTCTTGACCCACCAAGTTGATTTCGTGACGGACTAATGGATGGCAACTGGTAGTTTGAAAAATACTACACCTTAAGAAGGGACAAATGGATGTTGAGTGCCAGTCCACAGTATCTACTCTACTCTACTGTTCCCTCCCTTGCCTCTGAATTAACAGAAAGGATTTAAGGCTGCTCACAGAATGGATTTAGTAATCTGATACAGAGTACAGTGGGTTGAGAATCAGGAGAGTAGGTTCTAGCCTTTGGGGCAGCAATTTCTCCTTTTGTAAATTTGTACTTTGCAATAGCTCTGTGTGCTTAATAACCTGATTGACACTTGTCTGGGAAAACAGAGAAAAAGAGTGATTGGTACCTTGTAATTTTTCAGTAGAAGTTGGATTAAGCTCACAAGGCAATTTTGATGGCAAACACACTTGTGGATCAGTTGTTGTACTCCTAAAAAATGTTGTTTGGCTTTAATTAAGTTCCTGGTTATACATGTAGGTGTAAAATCTAATGATTTATTCTAAGAGTATGATGGTGTGTATTGAATGTGAAGTGTAAGATTAGTTCACCTGTCGCATGTTTGAAGGTGATTGTTAATTTCATTGTTAAGGTATGTAAAGAATTTAATCCCTTAATGTAGAGCTTTTAAGTAAAAGCTCCTATTTGCCAGTGACTGAGGCTTTCAAGAAGGATTTTTTCCCTAATTCAGTGTAGGTTGGAAGGTAATTGATTTTAAGAAAGAAAAGCCTATTGAGAAGACAGAATAAATAAACATTTAACAAATGCCTATTCTGTGCCAAATAGTGTGCCAAACATTTCATTTGCAATAACTCTTATAATCCTTGCAATAATCTTTAAAGAAGGAATTATGATTCTCATTTTTGCATATGAAGAGAAAAAAGGTTAAAGTGATTAAGAAGGGCTCATTCAAGGTCCTTAAACTGGCAAGGGAAAGAATGTGGAGTTTGCACTCAGTTCTGGCTGAGGTATAGCTCTTGCTTTTCTTACTGTACCAGAATGTCTCCATTGCTTTCATTGTTTGTTCAAGGTGAGTATAAGTGAAAAATGCTCAAAACAGATTTTATCAGGCAGACTGAGCTTTCATGTTTTAGAAAAAGAGACATTCTAATGGGTACTTAATCTGCCCATTTTATCCAAAGCTTTCTAAGACATACTTTGCTCTTTCCAGGGCATTGATGTCCAAAAGTAACTGGGAATTGTGAAGATTATTTGTAGGCATTATTTTAGCATCCTATGGTTTCCTTGTGTTTGTGATAGTGTTTAAAGAAACTAACTGGGAGAATTTATCGTGTGTGCTTAGTCACTCTTTGCTACTCTATGGCCTGTAGTCCGCCAGCCTATTCTGTCCATGGGATTCTCCAGGCAAGAATACTGGCCTGGGTTGCCATGCCCTCCTCCAGTGATTTTCCCAACCCAGGGATTGATCCCACGTCTCCCACAATGCAGGTGGATTCTTTACTGTCTGAGCCACCAGGGAAGAGTTTGTAAGTAACCTAAAAGATTTCCCTAGGAATCTCCATTTTGTAAACTTAACACAATGGCGTATCATGCATATGGGATTTTGGTTGTATCTGGTTGTAGCAGAGTGAGGAATGCCAAGCTTGTAAAACACGGGAAAAGCATCCACAAAGTCTTTAGGCCTCTTTAAACATCTTAACTCAGTGTTTGTTTTTGGATTTTTCCTGTTTTAGCTAAAATACATAAAATTAAGTAAAATATTTGGTTAAAAAGAGCACATTTCAATGTGATTCTTCATCAGTGCAATTTAATTTTTATTACCCTCAGTACAGAGGTTGAGCATATAAACCAACAGGATATATAATACATGGCTTTGGGACATGTGATTCACATGCTTTCAAGAATCACATTGCTATCCC
>NW_011494720.1:1469234-1481233 GCF_000754665.1 Bison bison bison
AAGTATCTTATTTAAAAGTTTTCTTTGATTATTTCTAATAAGTAAGCCAATGCTGTTACTTCTGAGGAGGTCCTCCACAGAGGTGATAAAGCCTCTTGGGTGCTCTCCTCAGAATATATGATAAGTTGTAAAGAAGTTCTGAAGAACACTTAATCTTTTAAAAAAACTTTTTTTATTAAAAATTATTTTTGTTATTAAATTTTTTATTTTATATTGGAGTATAGCTGATTAATATAGGGATTAGATCTGATAGAGTGCCTGAAAAACTATGTATGGAAGTTTGTGACATAGTATAGGAAATAAGTATCAAGACCATCCCCAAGAAAAAGAAATGCAAAAAAAGAAAAATGGCTGTTTGAAGAGTCCTTACAAATAGCTGTGACAAGAAGAGAAGTGAAAAGCAAGGGAGAAAAGGAAAGATATACCCATCTGAATCCAGAGTTCCAAAAAATAACAAGGAGAGATAAGAAAGCCTTCTTCAGTGATCAGTGCAAAGAAATAGAGGAAAACAATAGAATGGGAAAGACCGGAGATCTCTTCAAGAAAATTAGAGATACCAAGGGAACATTTCATGCAAAGATGGACTCAATAAAGGACAGAAATTGTATGGACCTAACAGATGCAGAAGATATTAAGAAGAGGTGGAAGAATACACAGAACTGTACAAAAAAGATCTTCATGAACCAGATAAACATGACAGTATGATCACTCTCCTAGAGCCAGACATCCTGGAATGTGAAGTCAAGTGGGCCTTAGGAAGCATCACTACGAACAAAGCTAGTGGAGGTGATGGAATTCCAGTTGAACTATTTCAAATCCTAAAAGATGATGTTGTGAAAGTACTGCACTCAATATGCCAGCAAATTTGAAGACTCAGCAGTGGCCACAGGACTGGAAAAGGCCAGTTTTCATTCCAATCCCAAAGGAAGGCAATGCCAAAGAATGCTCAAACTACTGCACAATTGCACTCATCTCACACGCTAGCAACATAATGCTCAAAATTCTCCAAGTGAGGCTTCAACAGTACATGAACCAAGAACTTCCAGATGTTCAAGCTTGATTTAGAAAAGGCAGAGGAACCAGAAATCAAACTGCCAACATCCACTGGATCATAGAAAAAGCAAGAGAGGTCCAGAAAAATATCTACTTCTGCTGCATTGACTACATTAAAGCCTTTGACTATGTGGATTGCAACAAACTGTGGAAATTCTTCAAGAGATGGGAATACCAGACCATCTTACCTGCCTCCTTGAGAAATCTGTATGCAGGTCAAAAAGTTAGAACTGGACATGGAACAACATACTGGTTCCAAATTGGTAAAGGATTATGTCAAGGCTGTATATTGTCACCCTGCTTATTTAACTTATATGCAGAGTACATCATGTGAAATCCTAGGCTGGATGAAGCACAAGCTGGAATGAAGATTGCTGGGAGAAATATTAATAACCTCAGGTATGCAAATGACACACTCCTTATGGCAGAAAGCAAAGAAGAACTAAAGAGCCTTTTGATGAAAGTGAAAGAGAAGAGTGAAAAAGCTGGCTTAAAATTCAACATTCAAGAAACAAGATCATGGTATCTGGTCCCCTCACTTCATGGCAAATAAATTGGGAAACAATGGAAACAGTGACAGATTTTATTTTTTTTTTGGCTTCCAAAATCACTGTAGATGGTGACTGTAGCCATGAAATTAAAAGGTGCTTGCTTCTTGGAAGAAAAAATATGGCAAACCTAGACAGCATATTAAAATGCAGAGACATTACTTTGCTGACAAAGGTCTGTCTAGTCAAAGCTATGGTTTGTCCAGTAGTCATGTATGGATGTGAGAGTTGGACCATAAAGAAAGTTGAACACTGAAGAACTGATGCTTTGGAACTGTGGTGTTGGAGAAGACTCTCAAGAGTCCCTTGGACTGCAAGAAGATAAAAACAGTCCATCCTAAAGGAAATCAGTCCCGAATATTCATTGGAAGGACTGAAGTTGAAGCTGAAACTCCAATACCTGATGCGAAGAATGGACTCATTGGAAAAAACCCTGATGCTATGAGTGATTGAAGGCAAGAGGAGAAGGGGATGACAGAGGATGAGATGGTTGGATGGCATCACTGGCTCAATGGTCATGAGTTTGAGCAAGCTCCGTGAATTGGTGATGGACAGGGAAGCCTGGCATGCTGTAGCCCATGGGGTGGCAAACAGTAGGACATGATTGAAAAACTGAACTGATAGCTGACTAACAGTGAATGTTGTGATAGTTTCAGGTGGACAGCAAAGGGACTCAGCCATACTCATACATGTACCCATTCTCCCCCAGACGCCCCTCCCATCCAGGCTACCACATAACATTGGGCAGAGTTCCCTGTGAAAAGCGCTTAATCTCAACACCAGTGGTAACCATTTATTTATGTATCAGAGAGTGCTGTGTAAGCTTTATCTAATTTAATCTTCCCCTAAACTCTCCGAGGCAGACACTGTTACTAGCCTCACTTTAGAGCCGAAGAAACGGTCTAAAGCACCTCAAGGGACTAGGGTCAAGTGACCCTGCTGGGCGCTGGGTGTTCTAAGCAGTGCTATCCCTCTTGCACTTCTCCATGGAGGAACCCCTTGCCAGTCCTGAAGGTGGGGACCTGGCCGGTTGTGCCCTGACCTAAAAGAGAGTGAGAGTGGGAGGGTCTTGAAGGTGGATTAGCCAGAGAATCCTCTAGGTGGACTAGCCTAGAGGAGCGGACAAGGAAGAAGGGATATGCTCAGCAGCAATCTTTGTGTGGACAGGAGCTGACGTGGACTCACCGGTTAGGGAGTTGGGACCACTGACTTCAACTGAATGTTAAACGTTAGTTTTGAAAGAAGGCTACTCTGACAGTTATGCCCCATTGTTGCTGTTCAGTTGCTAAGTTGTGTGCAACTCTTTGCAACCCTGTGGACTGCAGCATGCCAGGCTTCCCTGTCCATCACCATCTCCTGGAGTTTGCTCAGATTCATATCCATAGAGTCAGTGATGCCATCCAACCATCTCATCCTCTGTCATTGCCTTCTCCTTTTTTCCTTTCACTGTATTTGAATTGTAAGAGCTAAGGGCTACTCTGAGTACATTTTGGGAGAACAGTGAAAGAAATCCCCAAAGACTCCTTTCTCACACATTAAGATAGAAAATCCTATGGAATTAGATCCATGTTTACTTCCTAAATTATAACAAAAACTCAGTTTTATTAAGTATAATCTGCCTAGCCTTGCACAAAATTAAATACTTAGATGTTAAAAAAAAACATGCTACATACTACATGGTAGTCATGGGGACCTCTGGACCATTGGTTCAGAAGTCTGGTAACTTGGGGAGTAATAGCATGGGCTTTGGAGTTGTACTCACTGGACTTTCAACTGAACTCTACCTTTGACTGTTTGCCTCCATACTCAGGCATCAATTCTCTCCTCTGTAAAATGAGGGATCACAATGGCACCAAATGTTCTGCAGTTGCTATGAAAATCTAGTTAAATAATAATGCAAACTGTTTAGTCCAATGCCTGGTATAGCATAATTGTCTGTATATTTATTAGTTATATTAATTAAATTATTGTTAATATTAAACCCTTACTATGCCCAGTTATCATGTTTTCATATTTAATACTTTTGTTCCTAGATTAAATCACTGTCATCAAAGACTGTTTTTTTTCCCTCCCTCTGGGTGATGTTACATGGATGGCCACCCACGAATCATGCCTCTTGATACCGATGCCACAATATTCACGCTCCACGATCAGTGTGGTCTTGGTTATGTGACTTGCTTTGGACAGTTGGGACGTCAGCAGGGGTAATATAACCAGAGGTTTGATACACACTCGCATATTGGGACCCACCGTCTTGAAACCTAGTTGCCATGCCAGAAAGACCAGACCCTGCTAGTCTTCTTGGAGATATATCCTCAGAACCTGTGGGGAGAGAGGCCCAGCCATCCCAGTGTTCTGAGTGAGCCCAACCCTGAGTCCATTTTCAGCTGAGTGCAACTACCCAGGGGACCCCAGTGGTGAACAGAACCCACAGAATCCGGGGATTAATAAATCAGTATTGTTTTAGGTTACTGAATGTTTTAAAAATAGCTTAATTAATTGATTTTATTTTTGGCTGTGCCAGGTCTTCGTTGCTGCGTGGGCCTTTATCTAGTTGAGGGAAGTGGGGGCTACCCTCTAGTTGCGATGCCTGGGCTTCTCGTGATGGTGGCTGCTCTTGTGGCAAAGCTTGGGCTCTTAAGCACGTGGGTTCAGTAGTTGCAGCCCCTGGGCTCTAGAGCACACCCCCAATAGTTGTGGCACGGGCTCAGTTGTGCCGAGGCACGTGGGATCTTCCTGGATCAGGGATAGAACCCGTGTCTCCTGCGTTGGCAGGTGGATTCTTTACCGCTGAGCCACCAGGGAAGCCCGGCCACTGATCTTTTGGGGGTTGATCTGTGATGGAGAAATAAATGATTGGCTTATCCTCTGTCACGACTGCATAAAACTGTGAGGCCTTACCTTTCATGAAACCTATGGTGATAAGAATGCAGCGTGAATACTATAATCCCAGTGACAAGTGAACAGCTGTGGGGAAAGAACTCAGAGCAGCACCTCCTATGTCCTGTTGCCGAGAAGTCCATCAGGAGTTGCCCAGGGAGTTGCCAGGACATGGGCCTGATGGGAAAGCTATCACTGTGGCCTTGGGCCTGTGGAAATATGAAAAAACTCCACAGGCACTCCAACTGCTTCACCACAATAACTGCTAGTCACATTTCCATTTGCCAACAAAACCAGTGTTTACAACAGAAAAATAAGACAATTTATATTTTCAGAAATGCATGTTTTATTTGGAAAATGTCAGTGCCAGTTGCACCCTAATGGTGTTTTTCCAAAACATGTGGTTAGTAAGGAGAGTGGAGTGAGGACTTGGGTTATTTTAGAGAGCTCTAAGAAGCTGACTAAATAATATTGAATGTTACTGTATTTGAAGGGATGGGAGCCTGTTTGTACCGTGGCTGCCGAATAGACGTGACATGCGACTTATTCTTTCTACGTGGGCCAACCGAAATGTACACACAGACGCTGCTGTGTTTCAGTGACTCAGCTTCCCTTCCTGGACCTCTTTTTATTCTTTTCATTTAGATGAAATGAATTGAGTGGTTTGGACATTGAAGAGGATGATACATCTTCAGGGGAAAATACATTTAATCCACGACTAGGATGGAATAGATAAAACAGAATTAATTTTGAATGGACATTAAAAGAAAATTATTTTTAAGAGCTGCTTTAGGTTCATAGCAAAACTAAGGGAAAGGTACAGAGATTTCCCACAGAACCTCTGCTTTCTACATGCCTCGCCTCACCACTGTCAACATTTTCTATCAGAGAGGTCCATTTGTTATAACTGATGAGCCTGCATCACCCAAAGCCCCGTGAGCTTTACAACTCCTGGTGTTGTACATTCTGTGGGTTTTGACAAATGCATAATGACACGTATCCATCAGCATAGTATGATACACAGTAGTTTCAGTGACCTAAAAATCCTCCGTGCTCTGCCTATGCAAACCTCCTACCTCTGAAAATCACTGATCTTGTTACTGTCTCCATAGTTTTGCTCTCTCCAGAATGTCATATAGTTGGAATCACACAGTATGTAGTCTTTTCAGATTGGATTCTTTCACTTAGTTGTCTGCATTTAAGTTTCCTACATGTCTTTTGGTGGCTTGACAACTCATTTCTTTTTTAGTTCTGAACAATATCCTATTATCTGGATGCACCAAAATTTATTGATTGGTTCGCCTACTTGTAGGACATTTTGGTTGCTTCCAAGTTTTGGCAAGTTAGGCTACAAACATCTGTGTATAGGTTTTTGTGTGGACATACATTTTCAGCTCACGTGGGTAAATACCAAGGAGCATGATTGTTAGACCACATGGTAAGAGAATGTTGCTTAATTTTGTAGGAAACTGCCTGTCTTCCAAAGAAGCTTTATTGTTTTGCATTCCCACCAGCAATACATGAGATTTCCTGTTGCTCCAAACCCTTGTCAGCATTTGTTGTTGGTGGTGTTCCAGATTTTGGCCATTCTACTTGGGTATAGTGATATCTCATTGTGGTTTTAAATACAGTCTCTTAATGACAAATAATGTGGTGCATCTTTTCACATGTTTGTTGGCCATCTGTATATCTTCTTTGGTAAGTGTCTCTTCAGATCTTTTGCTCTTTTTTAAATTGGGCTGTTTGTTTTCTTACTGTTGATTTTTAAGAGTTCTTTGTATGTTTTGGGTAATAGTGTTTAATCAGGTATGTTTTTTACAAATTTTTTTCATAACAATTTTTAAGGTAAATAATCTTTGGGAGATTTAAGTTAATCTTAGCATTGTATTATCAAATTACAAAATTTAAGAACAAATAAAAATACATTAGCTATCATGGTCAAATTTTGGGCGAAAGATTAGTAGATTGTTAGTTCTTTAATGAGTCTGATAATTTTATGTGCAGGAGGTATTATAGTAAAAATCTTTGTGCAACAATGTAGTTATGAAAATTATGAAAGAATAGGAGATCTAATTAAGGCTGAGAAATAGGAAATGTTTGTAGAGAAGAGGGAACTGCCAGTGTCTTTCCACTCTGTCACTTCTGTCTACCGTACTGTAATTATTTATGTGTCTGTCTCTTCTGCTTGACTATGAGCTGCTGGGATAGTATCTTCCTGATATGTGAATCTTTATTGCAGCTGAAATGAGACATAGCAGAGCTTAAGTAAATGTTTCTTTGATGAATGAATATTTGAATGAATGTAAACAGACTTAATATTCTAAGGTTTCCATGTAATTGGATTTGTCAGAAACAATCTTAAATGTCATTTGATGACCATCTTGTGGCACTAAGACATTGGAAATCTTATTACACAGTGGTTGAGAGCTTGGGATATGAAATCAGAAAGATCGGAGCTGAATGCTGATTCACCACTTTAAATCTGTGTGATCTTGGACAATGTATTGCTATTATCCTGAGTAAAATGGGACAAAATGTAATGCCTGTCTCATGGGGTGGTTGTGAAGATTAAATAAGAACATGGCTGGAAAGTGCCTGGCATAGGAATGGGACTCAGGAGATGTTAGTCATGCTTATGTTAAATAAACTACGTGATGCACAAACAAGATTGTGTTTGAACAGCAAAGGGAGGAATGCCAAGTCCTGCTGGTAGAGACAGGGAACCCTTGGAATCCAGAAGCACCGCTAGATTAAGGAGGTGGTGCTAGGAGGCAAGAGTGAGCCTTGCTTTAGCACAGGCTTCTCTGGGCTACAGTGTCTCTCTGTTGATATCCTTTCTCTATATTGTGGTTGGTCTAGGCCAAGGACACTTACATTTATGGAACCCTACAGTCACATTCAGACTGTAGACAGGTCACGAGTGGGTAAAGATAAGATTCAGGACTGACTTCACGTCTAGATGGCCAGCCTGTAGCAATCTGCTAGTCCTTACAGACCCTCCACAAGGTCCCCAGTCCTAGGATTCAGATTGATTAATAACAACCGGTGGTCTCTTGGTTTGCTATCAACAACCATAAAGCCCCAAGCACTAAGAAAACATAGTTGCTTACATGATTACTAAATCCTGCTCCATGGTTTACTCCAAGGGCTAACATGGAAGAGGGCTCTAAGGGTGACAAGAACTTAATGAGGAGAGTTACTGTTGTTCTTGAAGGGAAAGCGAAAACATGAGCTCTGGCTGCTCTTAGGAATTGATGTCCAGCTCATGTAGTATTAAAAGGTTTCACTGGAGAGATATTAGGAGCAGATGGATAACTGTGGGTGGGTGGATAAATAAACTATCCCATCTTTGGTAAACAGTTCCTACAAAAGTGAGGCTAAGTGGAAAAAGAACAGGCTCTTGGCCTGGGTGAGGGTCTTTGGTTCCAGGCTTGGTCTTCACAAAATGTTTTATCTAGTTCTGAGTCTTGAGGACAGAAGTAGTCCCCAGGTTCAAAGGAAGATGGTTCTTAGAGCTCTTTGTAATCTGTCAGTTCCTTTGTAAAACCTTCTCAGAAAACACAGCAGATTTTTCTCCTTGATGCTTAGTCACATTGACTGCAAACAACAAACAGTAGTGTGATGTATATTTTGATACATCTAGGCAATTATTGAACATATGTATGTTTATTTCTTCTTGTCTATCTATCATCATTGATCAAGCTATCCACCTATCATGAATGAGTTCTGTCTTATCTGTTAGAAAGTTTACTGGAAGCAGTGTTTCATGGACTCTTCTCTGATAATCATGCGATGCTTTTCTGTGGAATTAGTAGAAACAAAACCCCCAGATAATGTCATTTCTTTGTAACCTTAACCTTTGGAGGAGTTTCTAGATCCTACCTATGTAACACATGCCAATATATGCAATGTTTAGGGAGCCTCAGGTATTCCTCTGTGGGCCATAAGGAGGGGAAAAAAAGAACTGTTGCTATGATTTGGATTTTTAATAATATACATTTTCCATGAAAAAATATATGAATAGATTATTTTCATGGGTATTAATAAAAAACCAGGTAAAGCTAAAATTTCTTTCACCACTCCTAATTGCATTCTTCCATCCAAATAAGAAGAAGGCAGAGGAACCAGAGATCAAATTGCCAACATCTGCTGAATTATCGAAAAAGCAAGAGAGTTCCAGAAAATACCTATTTCTGGTTTATTGACTATGCCAAAGCCTTTGACTGTGTGGATCACCACAAACTGTGGAAAATTCTTCAAGAGATGGGAATACCAGACCACCTGACCTGCCTCTTGAGAAACCTGTATGCAGGTCAGGAAGCAACGGTTAGAACTGGACATGGAACAACAGACTGGTTCCAAATAGGAAAAGGAGTATGTCAAAGCTGTATATTGTCACCCTGTTTATTTATTTAACTTATATGTAGAGTACATCATGAGAAATGCTGGGCTGGATGAAGCACAAGCTGGAATCAAGATTGCTGGGAGAAATATCAATGACCTCAGATGACACCACCCTTATAGCAGAAAGTGAAGAGGAACTAAAGAGCCTCTTGATGAAAGTAAAAGAGGAGAGTGAAAAAGTTCACTTACAGCTCAACATTCAGAAAACTAAGATTATGGCATCCGGTCCTGTCACTTCATGGCAAATAGATGGGGAAACAATGGAAGCAGTGGCTGACTTTATTTTTGGAGGCTCCAAAATCACCACAGATGGTGACTGCAGCCATGAAATTAAAAGACGCTTACTCCTTGGAAGGAAAGTTATGACCAACCTAGACAGCATATTAAAAAGCAGAGACGACTTTGTCAACAAAGGTCAGTTTAGTCAAGGTAATGGTTTTTCCAGTGGTCATGTATGGATGTGAGAGTTGGACTATAAAGAAAGCTGAGTGCTGAAGAATTGATGCTTTTGAACTGTGGTGTTGGAGAAGACTCTTGAGAGTCCCTTGGACTGCAAGGAGATCCAACCAGTCCATTCTAAAGGAGATAAGTCCTGGGTGTTCATTGGAAGGACTGATGTTGAAGCTGAAACTCCGATACTTTGACCACCTGATACAAAGAGCTGACTCATCTGAAAAGACCCTGATGCTGGGAAAAATTGAGGTCAGGAGGAGAAGGGGATGACAGAGGATGAGATGGTTGGATGGCATCACTGACTCATGGACATGAGTTTGGGTAAACTCCAAGAGTTGGTGATGGACAGAGAGGCCTGGGGTGCTGCAGTTCACGGGGTTGCAAAGAGTTGGATACGACTGAGCAACTGAACTGAACTGAATTCAAATACAATCAGTTGATAATCAGTTTATAAATAGATGTATGTGTGCGTGTGTCTGTGTGTGTCTCTATGTGTGTATATGGAGATATAATGGGAGAGAGAAAAGCTATTGGGAGTTTTAAACATAAATGGTATTACATGGTATGCAGTATTCTAGATCTTGCTTTTATCACTTATTAGGATGTCTAAAGATCTTTCAATACGTATAGATTTATCTTCCCTCTCATGATATCTTGTGTGGTATTTCATAACATGGATATTTCATAATTTATTTAATCATGCTGTTGGATATTCTCAATTCTTCACAATTATAAACAGCATTGCAATGAAACACATTATACTTGTGTTACTGTATATAGTTCAAGTATTTCTTCCGAATGATCATGTGAGCATATAGCCTATATACGAATGACAGGCATGTGTTCCAGTACAACTTTATTTGCAAAAGCAGGTGACAGGGCGACCTATGCTGTGGTTTCCTGACTCCTGGTCTATGAGGTGACTTTTATGTAGATCTGTTTCTTGAGAGGATTCTAAAATTTTCCTGTAAAGATATTCAGACCCAGTGCTTTTCTTAGGAGAAAGACTTTGATCAACTTTCTAATTTATTCTATGGTTACTGGTGTAGTTAAGTTCATTTACTCTTGTACCAATATTGATAATTCATATTGTTTTTAGAAGATCAGACATATTATGTAGATTTCACTTTTCTTACTACCCATTTTTACCTAGTTTGCCCTTACTTTTCAAAATTTCTGTATCACATTTTTAATTCTATATTTTAAAAATTGATGTTTTATTTTGCATAAGCTACATGAAATTTTTAAAAAGCCCTTAGTAGAAATAAATAGAAATCAAATAACTGTATAGAACTCAAGGTGATATCAATTATTTGTCTAAATCATGATTGTTCTGTAGATAAGGAAGAGCAATAGCCAGTTATGATGACATCTTATCAATCTAGCCAGATTTGTTCATTCTTTTCTTTTTAAAAGCCATCCATAAATAAAATCATTTACTGAGTCAAGGTATCCTGTTGCCAGCCAGATTCATGTATTAAAGAAAAATTAGAGTGGCTAAGAGCATAGATTCTGGAGTTAGAATGTATGTGTCCAAGTCCTCCACCAATGATGAGAATTGTGAACAAGAGAAAAGAAACTGTTCTGCCCCAGCTTCTTATTTGTATAGCGTTAGTCGCTCAGTTGTGTCTGACTCTGTGCGACCTCATAGACTATAGCCTGCCAGGCTCCTCTGTCCATGGGATTCTTCAGGCAAAAATATTGGAGTGAGTTGCCTTTTCCGTCTTAGGGAATCTTCCCAACCCAGGGATTGAACCCCGGTCTCCTGCATTGCAGGCAGATTCTTTACCATCTGAGCCACCAGGGAAGCCTAATTTTTGTATAATGGACTTCATAATATTTGTACAATGGAGTTCAAAGTCCATGTTTGTATAATGGAGTTCATAATCGTACCTGCCGTGCAATGCTGTGACAAATAAAAGAGTTAATGCATGTAGAGAATTTAGAAGCGTATCTGGTACCGGTAAGTGCTACTTATTGTCAGTGTATTATTAGTCCTAGGTGATTATGTGCTCACTTGTTCCACAACTGTACTTGTAAAAGTTTTACCCTGAATGGTTTCATTCCCTGGAGTCTGTTTTGGTAATTTTTTTAAAAAAATTGGCTCTACTACAAAGCCACAGTCATCAAGACAGTATGGTACTGGCACAAAGACAGAAATATAGATCAATGGAACAAAATAGAAAGCCCAGAGATAAATCCACGCACATATGGACACCTTATCTTTGACAAAGGAGGCAAGAATATACAATGGATTAAAGACAATCTCTTTAACAAGTGGTGCTGGGAAATCTGGTCAACCACTTGTAGAAGAATGAAACTAGAACACTTTCTAACACCATACACAAAAATAAACTCAAAATGGATTAAAGATCTCAACGTAAGACCAGAAACTATAAAACTCCTAGAGGAGAACATAGGCAAAACACTCTCTGACATACATCACAGAAGGATCCTCTATGACCCACCTCCCAGAATATTGGAAATAAAAGCAAAAATAAACAAATGGGACCTAATTAACCTTAAAAGCTTCTGCACATCAAAGGAAACTATCAGCAAGGTGAAAAGACAGCCTTCAGAATGGGAGAAAATAATAGCAAATGAAGCAACTGACAAACAACTAATCTCAAAAATATACAAGCAACTCCTACAGCTCAACTC
>NW_011494720.1:1481436-1495745 GCF_000754665.1 Bison bison bison
ACATGAAAAGATGCTCAACATCACTCATTATCAGAGAAATGCAAATCAAAACCACTATGAGGTACCATTTCACACCAGTCAGAATGGCTGCGATCCAAAAGTCTACAAATAATAAATGCTGGACAGGGTGTGGAGAAAAGAGAACCCTCTTACACTGTTGGTGGGAATGCAAACTAGTACAGCCACTATGGAGAACAGTGTGGAGATTCCTTAAAAAACTGGAAATAGAACTGCCTTATGATCCAGCAATCCCACTGCTGGGCATACACACTGAGGAAACCAGAAGGGAAAGAGACACGTGTACCCCAGTGTTCATCGCAGCACTGTTTATAATAGCCAGGACATGGAAGCAGCCTAGATGTCCATCAGCAGATGAATGGATAAGAAAGCTGTGGTACATATACACAATGGAGTATTACTCAGCCATTAAAAAGAATACATTTGAATCAGTTCTAATGAGGTGGATGAAACTGGAGCCTATTATACAGAGTGAAGTAAGCCAGAAGGAAAAACACCAATACAGTATACTAACGCATATATATGGAATTTAGAAAGATGGTAACAATAACCCGGTGTACGAGACAGCAAAAGAGACACTGATGTATAGAACAGTCTTATGGACTCTGTGGGAGAGGGAGAGGGTGGGAAGATTTGGGAGAATGACATTGAAACACGTAAAATATCATGTAAGAAACGAGATACCAGTCCAGGTTCGATGCACGATACTGGATGCTTGGGGCTGGTGCACTGGGACGACCCAGAGGGATGGTATGGGGAGGGAGGAGGGAGGAGGGTTTAGGATGGGGAACACATGTATACCTGTGGTGGATTCATTTTGATATTTGGCAAAACTAATACAATTATATAAAGTTTAAAAATAAAAATTAAAAAAAAAAAGAAAAAAAATTGGAGTATAGTTGCTTTACAATGTTGTGTTGCTTTCTGCTGTACAGCAAAGTGAATCAGCTATACGTATTTTTTTTATAACTACACCATTTTACTATGAGGAAATAGTTGGACTATTTTTTCCCCAAATACCAAAATATGAATTATTATAGCTTATATATAGACAATTTTTATATTTGTATTTTCATTTATTTTTAAAATAACTCTTATTGGCATATAGTTGCTTTGCAATATTGTGTTAGTGTCCACCATACAGCAAAGTGAATCAGTTATACATATACATATATTCCCTCTCTTTTGGATTTTCTCCCCATTTATGTCACCAGAGCATCGAATAGAGCTCCCTGTACTATAGAGTAGGTTCCCATTAATTGTATAGATTACTAAATGATACAAGAAAGGTGATAGAAATGGCATAATGTAGAGACAAAATTCATATTCCAAATTCCAAATCTTGAAAGCTTTCTACCATCCTATTTGCTGTGTCTTCATTGGCTTGGAAATCCTGTTCATCTCCCTGACCTTCAGATTCATGACCTAAAAATGGATAAAGGGGACAGTGGTTAAGGTAATCATTTCTAAAGTTTCCTCACCAAACATTTTAGGAGTCTACCTTGATTTGTATTAATATCTTCACTTACGGATTAAACATTTTGATAAGTTCACTATGGGCTCTTAATTCTATTATTGAAATTGTGATGAGAGCAAGCTGTTATTCTATGGTAGAATGTGTTTCCATTCATTGTTATAGCTTATTGCAGTGATACATTTGATAGAATTATTTGCTTTCTCTACCCTATATAGGATATTGTCAAAATCATAAAATACAAAATATGGTGAGAGGTTTTTTGTTTTTTTTTTTAACAAGATCGTGTTTTCTCTAACAGAAAGAATAAGTCAGATTTTGTCCTGTCATGATACCGGCTCATAGTCAAATGTCTGTGTTGATTTGAATGCTGTTGCAGCTCATAATGAGACGTCATAAAATGCATATATTATTTTGTCCTGGCCTGACACTGTCCCATGGTCAAGTGCAAGTTGAGAACCACTGCAGTCCATTAGGCGACATAGTCTGAACCATTTTGCAGATAGCTGTCCTGATTTTGTGACTTGATTTAGGGGACAATTCTCATATCTGTTACTTTTCTGCACATATAGTACTTTTCCTTTGCACACCTAGCCTAAATGATTGTTCAGGATAGAACACCAGTGACAGTCTTGATTTTTGGCATGGGAGGGAGACGATTCTGAACCAGGCAATTGTTGGTGGTATCTATGCTGCTGCTGCTGCCAAGTCGCTTCAGTCGTGTCCGACTCTGTGCGACCCCATAGATGGCAGCCCACCAGGCTCCCCCGTCCCTGGGATTCTCCATGCAAGAATACTAGAGTGGGTTGCCATTTCCTTCTCCAGTGCATTAAAGTGAAAAGTGAAAGTGAAGTCGCTCAGTCATGTCTGACTCTTAGCGACCCCATGGACTGCAGGCCACCAGGCTCCTCCGTCCATGGGATTTTCCAGGCAAGAGTACTGGAGTGGGGTGCCATTGCTTTCTCCAGGTGGCATCTATAAATGTTATAAGAAAAAGTGGATCAGGAAGAGGAAGTCACAGGGCCTGGGTCAGAATTGTAGTTGTTGAGCCTGGCACCTTCCCCTACCTCAGCACAATGCCTCAGTCTCCACTCATCACAGCAGGGAAAAGAATACGCGCTTTGTCGATTTCGTCAATCTGCTGTGAGGATACAAGGAGATGAAGTATATAAAGTTACACAAAAACATAACGTCGTCTCCATTCTGTTGTCTTTACGGTAGAGGAAGGAACACAATGTTACCTCTTCATTCCTCCTTTTCTTTTTCTCTTCTTCACCCTCTTTTTCTTTTTATTCTTCCTTGCGTTGTTTGATGCACAGCCGAAGGCTTAATGACTCTCTCGCTTCGTGCCTGACACAAGTCCAGGTGCAGTACAGAAACTGTTACTTAATTCTCCAAATGATCCACAAGGCAGTGATATAATCTTTCATTTTTGAAGGAGAAAATGGAAGTTCAAAGAGGTCAGCTAAGTCGCACAAGCTCTGAACCACCAGCACACAATGGAGACAAGCTTCCAGTCAGCTCAGCTTGATTCCAAAGTGTATAGGCTTACATACAATCAATTTCTTGATGTCCTTTGTCTAAATAATGTTCCAGAGAATTGCGAGCACACGTCTTTTAGTTTTGACAGAGAATTTCCCTGAGGTGAAACCAACTATCTTAAGACTGTCTGGCCGAAAAATTGATCTGGTAGACAAAATGCGCTGTGAAAGTATCAGTCTGGAGACCAGAGACAGAGATACGGAAAACCTATAAAATTTTGGCAGAGTTGGGAAAGATTTTAATTAGAGCTATTATTCAAAGAAACAAGAATCTGTGAACACTAGCCCCTAATTTGGAGTGAGTTCACAGAGGACACATTCACTTGAGTTTGTTTAAAATGGACATGGAGGAGACAGCATTTATTGAGTTAGAGTTCTTTGTTTATTGGCTTCAGTAAACTCAAACACAAAAGGATTGTATTGGTTCGGTGCCAGGTAGATCATAGAGTAAAATCACTGCACCAGGACAAGAGTTATTTGGGCACTTGGGAATGAAGAGTCTCCAACCATCTTCCTTTCTTGAGTCACTCTGGTCAGAAGAAAAGTCCCTCGAGAGAGGGTCTGATGAGACCAGCTTGGGTGGTGTCCCTAGGCCTTGGCTATGAGAGGAATTTTCTTGCTGGAGTCATCTGTGATGGATCTTGTGGATGAATTTGGCTTGGAAATTCAAGTCTCCTAGATTAGAACTCCATCAAGACTGTCTGTGCACGGTGGGGGAATATTTACACTTTTATTCTCCAAAGGGAAATGAAGTGATCTCAGAAAGGAGAAATGGCTGCTAAGCAGGATTACCACCCTTTCCGCCCCCAAAATTCTGTTGCAATGTGTACTTTAAAATAAGTTTAGACTCATAAGAAGTTATAAACACAATACAGAATCCCATGTAAACTTCACCTGCTGCTGCTGCTGCTAAGTCGCTTCAGTCGTGTCCGACTCTGTGCGACCCCATAGACGGCAACCCACTAGGTTCCTCTGTCCCTGGGATTCTCCAGGCAAGCATACTCGAGCGGGTTGCCATTTCCTTCTCCAATGCATGAAAGTGAAAAGTGAAAGTGAAGTCACTCCGTCGTGCCCGACTCTTAGGTGGGCTGCCCGACTGCAGCCCACCAGGCTCCTCCATCCATGGGATTTTCCAGGCAAGAGTACTGGAGTGGGGTGCCATTGCCTAGCTTCCCTCGATGATAACATCTCATATAACCATTATTAAAATAAGGAAATTGACACTGGTAAAATACTATCAAATGAGCTGCAGACTTATTCTGGTTTTGTCAATATTTACATGCATTCTGCTATTCCTATTTGTATATGAACATGTGTTTGTATACATATGTGTGTATATATTTTATGTGTGTATACATACATATATGTTTATATATATATATACATGTATATATATATACACATGGAGAGAGACAACAGACAGAGAGACAAAGAGAGAGACAGAATTCAAATCATATTGCAGGCTAGTTTTGTAAACTGGTTTTAAAAATTTTATCAACTATTAAAGCTGCTTTCCCACACCATTTGATGTTTTTTCTACAATACAATTTAATGGCTACATTGTGTTCTATGTTATAGATACATTGAATCTATTTATTTAAAAATTTACTATGGGCTAAAAAAACTTTCAGTGTTATAAAGATCCTGTGATGGACATGTCTTTCTTTTTTTTTAATATTTATTCAGTTGCACTGGGTCTTCGTTGTGGCATGTGCAATGGTCAGTCTTAGTTGTACCATGCAGGATTTTTAACTGTGTCATGTGACTCTTACTTGTGGATGTGGAATCTAGTTCCCTGACCAGGGATTGAGCTCGGACCCTGTGCACTGGGAGTGCAGAGTCTTAGCCACTGGACCACCACGGAAGTCCCTGTGATGGACGTTTCTGTACATAAAATTTCCTGAGATTTGAGTTCTTATACAATGCTGAACTAGTAGAGATTACTGGTTCTGCATCTGGACAAATTATAGAAAGAAAATATTAAGATTTAGAAAAAGAACCGAGAAGATTGCTTTGAACTGGTGTGTGTGTGTGTGTGTGTGTGTGTGTGTGTGTGTGTTAGGGGTGGTGACTGCAGCCAGGTGTGTCTGTGGGATGATTAAATAGGAGATGAGATTTCGGAGTTCTGCTTTAGCCTGGAGCATTCAGTGTCTGCCCCCACGGCTGTGGCTCAGACTGCTGCCGTGTGTATCAGAAGCAAAGTCCGGGCAGTGAGGAAGCTTCCTGGGAGAGCAGGAGGTTGAGGGAAAGAGGAGGTGGTGGGCTGTAATTTAAGGACCGCCTCATCTTAGTGCTGCCTGCCCATAGGTAGCTGAGGATGAAACGCTGACACGAGGAGGTGTTCGGTGGGGCAGGAAATGACTGTAATTTCTGGTACCAGACTCTTCACTGTCACATGCACACAAGAGATGTGTGAAATAAAGATGATCAAGCATCTCAGTAAAGTTTGTTAACTTAAAGATATAATCAATAGCAAAGAATACAAAATGGGAAACTTTCCTCATGATTTCCCAGGCTTAAAATGCTAGATCAACATAAAGGGAACTGATGAGGACGTAGGGAAAGATAAGGGATATCAGATTATGCTCAATTCTTAACTTGTTGGAAGAAGAAAAAAATAAGAAAGGGTTAAAAAAAGAAACAGAAAACAGAATCAAATTGAAAGAGTAAAATAAGATGATAGAAAGGTATATAAATATATCACTAATTACGATAACTACAAACGGATTGAATTTACCAGCTCAAAGGAACTTTCAGATTATAAATATGCCAGGCCTATGTTTTTCATATGACTATAGCTGGAGCATAAATACACCCAAAACCAGAAAATAAGAGGATGGAGGAAATGAACAAATATTAACCAAAGGAAAGCAGGTAGAGCTACATTAACATCAGACAAAACTCATTTTTTGACAAAAATCTTTATTAATAATAGAGAAAAGAAATAACTTTCAACTCACCAGGAAGATGTAGTAAATCTAAACACATATACACCCAATTAACCACCTCAAAATATATGAAGCAAAACATGTGAGAACTATAGATTTAAGCATAAGGTTTGCAAAGAAAGAAAGAAAGAAGTCTATCATTTTCAAATTATATCTTATTTACGTAGCAAAAAAGAACCTTCGGAAAATTACTACAACAGTAGGAGAGACCATAATATGGCTGAATATACAAAAGTTACTATCATTTCAATGTACTAGCAACGATGACAGGAAATAAAGACTCTGACATCAGAGAATATCAAGAATCTGAGAAGAGTATAAAATGTTAAAAGTTCTTTGAGAAAGAAAAAGTCATAAAACTTCATTGAGATATTAAAAAGACTAAGAAGGTTCATATCATATTCATCCATGAGAAGATACTATTTTGAGAATGTCAATTCTCAAATTGATCTATAATTTCAATGAAAGTCCAATAAAAGTCCCAACAAGGTTTTTCATGATATGTGATAAATTAATGGATAAATTTTTGTGAAAAAGTAAAGAGCTAAGAATAACTAGAACATTTTAAAGAAGAAAAATAAAAAGAGAGTCTTGCCCTATTAGATATTAGGATTTATTCTGAACCTATCATTAAAAAAGGCATAGAAATAAGCAAACTGACAAAAAAATATTAATATGCGTGACAGCCCATGAACTGAAGTTTGCCATATAACAGAGGTGGTATGCTGGATTATTGGGGCAAGGATGGATTACTCTACTGGGTAAAAATGGTTAAATATAATAGGAAAAGATAAAACTGAAAATTGAATTCCAGTGTCATGAAAGTGAAAGTGGCTCAGTCTATGTCTGACTCTTTGCAACTCCATGGACTGTAGCCCACCAGGCTCCTCTGTCCATGGACTTCTCCAGGCAAGGATACTGGACTGGGTAGCCATTCCCTTCTTCAGGGGATCATCCCAACCTAGGGATCGAACTTGAGTCTCCTGCACTGCAGGCAGATTCTTTACAGTCTGAGCCACCAGGGAAGCCCTGTGTGTCATACCACATACAAAAGCCAACTCCAGATGACTCAAGGGCTTAAATGTCAAAAAACAAAGTTTAATTTTTTTGCAGAAAATTTCGTGACTGTATATTGAACTTTTGGTAGGGAACAATATCTTTTTTTAAAAAAAAGTGCTAAATATGAAAGAAAAGATTCTCATCGTTATTATTTTAAGAAACTCTTTGCTAGTTTGATGAGTACAAACTGTATCTCATTCATTCATTTATATTTCCATTACTGCTGTGAAGTTGAATCTATTTCATGTCCTGTGGCCATTTTTATTTCTTCTTTTGTCAATCCATGGCTATTTTTTGACTGTGATATTTGTTTCTCATTTATTAATAAGAACTCTTTACATTAAAAAATTCTTTGTCTGCTGTATATGTAGTAAATATTTTCCTTCACTTGTGGCTTTACATTTAGTTTTGCTTTTTGTATTTTTTGTTATATAGAATTTAATAAACAGAACTACACATGAATTAAAGTTTGGTAAATGAGACAGATAAGATGATACATTAAATGATATTTTACTGCTTAGAAAACTCTCCCTTCCCTCAAGGTTATATTTATTTTTCTTCTAGTACTATAAAAATGCTTTTCCATTGAAAATGAAGACCAACCAAGGTGTTTTAGTTTATGCTTTACAATACAGCTACAAATTATGAACTCAAAATAATTCATTTTCTCCCAGTATGTGAAAAGTGAAAGTGAAAGTAGCTCAGTTGTGTCCGACTCTCTGTAACCTGATGGACTAAACAGTCCGTGGAATTCTCCAGGCCAGATTATTGGAGAGGGTAGCCTTTCCTTTTTCTAGGGGATCATCCCAACCCATGATTGAACCCAGGTCTCCCGCCTTGCAGGCGTATTCTTTACGAACTGAGCCAAAGGGAAGCCAATATTATTCCAAAATAATTTGTTGAACTGATCCTTTCCTCACTGAGTTGATTAGGTCCCATTTGATTTTATTTATGTTGTCTTGGAAGGCTGGCCCAAGAAAACACTGCTACAATTTATGTCTGAAAATGTTTTGCCTATATTCTCTTCTTTCCTCACTGAGTTGAAAGGCCATTTTCATCATGTACTAAATTATTAAATATCCTTCATTTTTGTATTTCAGTTTGCTGGGGCTGCTATAACAAATGCCACCAACAGGCCACAGAAATTTATTTTCTCACAATTCTGGAGGCTAGTAGACCAAGAACAAGTTGTCAGCAGGGTTTATTTCTGCTTGAGGTCTTTCTCCTTGGCCTCCCTGTGTCTTGGCATTGTTTTGTGTGTGTGTGTATGTGTGTCTAAATTTCCTTTTCTTATAAGAGTACCAGTCGTCTTGGATTAGGGCCCACCCTAATGATGTCATTTTAATTTAATTGCTTATTTAAAGACGTGATCTCCAAATACAATCACATTCTGAAGTACTGGGTAGATAAGAATTTTGTGGGGGCGGAGAGACACAGTTCATCTCATAAAAGTGCTGTTTTAGAAGTCCAATGGGTCCAAAAGACTGTTCTATACATCTTTTTCTCTTTTGCTGTCAATGTATGGCAAAACCACTACAATATTATAAAGTAATTAGCCTCCAATTAAAATAAATAAATTAAAAAAAAATAAAAGTGATTAAAAAAAAAAAAAAGAAGTCCAATGGGCTACCCATTGCATGACAGAGCCTGACACAGCAGTACTGTTTGAGACTTGTAATTTGGTGTATTAATGAACTGTTTCATACTAAATCAATATGAGTTTTAAAATAATACTTAGTAAAATGTGCAGGTTAACTTTTCTCCTTTCTTCTTTGAGATATATCTAGGCTACTCTTAGGTGTTTATTCTTCCAGAAGACCTCAATGCAGAGACTGATTTTGGAAATAAGATTACATTTGCAATATAAAGTTTCTGACTCTATAACATAATGGGTACTTTAAGATCTTTTATTCTCCAGGGAAGAATCCCGGATTGAGTAGCCATTCCCTTCTCCAGAGGATCTTTTCCACCCAGGGATTGAATCCCAGTCTCCTGCACTGAAGGCAGATTCTTTATTGTCTGAGCCACCAGGGAAAATATAGATTTTTGTTTGTTTGTTTTCATGAGTGGGATATTTTTTCAATTATTTTTTCTGAATTGTAGATGAGACAATCAGAAAGGTTTTCTCTTTCTTGATTGCTTTGAGATTTTGAACTTAAATTGTTGTTGAGGAAGATTGTAACAATTTATTCTGTCCCCAGCTCTGTCCCATAGGGCCTATTTCCTGCATCATCAGGACTATAAATAGTATTTCAAAGCTGGTAGCAAAGGGTTTTAAAAATTTGTAAGTCTTTGATTACTGATGAGGTAGAGCTTAAAAAATTATATTTATTGGCCTTTAGTATTTTGTCTTTTGTAAATCTTTAGTTAGTTTTCCTGTTCACATGTTTCATTTAAAAAATAGATTTTAGAAAATGAATTTTTATTGGAGTACAGTTGATTTACAATGTTGTGTTAGTTTCAGGTGTATAGCAAAGTGAATCTGTTATACATGTACACATATCCTTGCTTTTTTAGGTTCTTTTCCCACATAGGCCGTTATGGAGATTTGAGTAGAGTTTTAAAGAGCTCTTTATATGTTATGAATATTAACCCAGGGTTTATTATAATTAGTATTGGTTTTGCCAAAAAGTTCATTTGGATTTCCTGTCACATTATGGAAAAACTTGAACAAACATTTAGTCCAGCTCAATCCTTTACAGGATCTCTTTTCTAAATGCATTTGTTTTTGGTTTTAGTTTTTAGCTAAGGCTTGGAATGCAAGCTGGTTATTTGCTATAGCACTTTTTCAGTAACTAGTGATGTATTGGCACCCCACTCCAGTACTCTTGCCTGGAAAATCCCATGGACGGAGGAGCCTGGTAGGCTGCAGTCCATGGGGTCGCTAAGAGTCGGACACGACTGAGCGACTTCACTTTCACTTTTCACTTTCATGCATTGGAGAAGGAAATGGCAACCCACTCCAGTGTTCTTGCCTGGAGAATCCCAGGGACGGGGGAGCCTGGTGGGCTGCCGTCTATGGGGTCGCACAGAGTCGGACACGACTGAAGTGACTTAGCAGCAGCAGCAGCAGTGATGTATTGATCATGAACACCAGTGACAGTCAGTATTCCCTTTACTGCAAATATTTGCCAGATTTTGGAAAAATTACTGAAGGCTTTTGAGACAGTTGTTTTGAGTTTTCTTTCAGTAAACAAATTTATCTGAAAGCAGAAGTGACTCAGCCAGACATACTATCAATGCCTAAACAAACTTTTTGTGAGCTTTGTCCAAAAAAATTTTGGTTAATAGATTTTATTTTGGTAGATCTAAATTTCTGATCGGTAAGATAAATGAATGTCTAGCTTCAAATGTCTTCAGAATCTGATACCAATTCATTTGATTGGGAATTATATTCTCTAGCTCTCAAAAATGGTTAAGTTTTAATTTTTCTACTTGATGAAATAATAATCTTCAATAATCTAATATACTAGGAAAAGATATAATCGGATCAAGACCTCACATTATGGGTTACAATCATACAAGACAGAAAGAATTTGGTTCTTATAAAGTGATGCCAAGACATGGATGTGGGCTGTGTGTTTGGTGTCTTCAAGTGCTTGAAAATGCAAGGTTATTAGATTTTCAGAGCTCCTAAATTACGATGACAACCTTTCACATTAGGAGAGTTTTTAGTTTATCAGCAAATGATAAAGTAACTCTTCAACTACGTTGGTCTATCTCTTATTTACAGGGAGCACATTTTGATTGTTTTTTTTAAATCTTTCTTTGTCTATTCAGATCAGGTTATCACATCTTCTTAAAAACTTGGATTTTAAATGTATGGTTATAAGTAAGTTTAATGTTGTGTAGGAATTAAAACTTATTTTGAAAATACATGGCAAAATATAGATGCATTTAAAATTTTGGGATCCACTGTATCATGACAAAAGGGACTTTAGTTAAACTGGACAGCCTCTGAAGACATAAAACTTTAAAAATAAAATTTTCTCCATTATATTACATTGAAATTATTTACAATCTATTGTGAAGTTAAATATTTTGGGTAGAAAGTGTAGCCCACAAGTGTTTGTAATCTGCACAATCTTCTAAGCAAAACAAGTCTTTCATTGGGGAAAATTATTCTGAAATCTGATTGTTAGTTAATTTCACTGCATTGTACTGTGTCAATAACTGGAGTTACTGGAGTGACTCTACCAAGCACATTAGCACTTTTCCCTTTACGAAATGTATTGAAACTTCAACTGCATCACTAATCAACTTTTTATGCTAGTTCTTCCATCTCCTGAGTTTAAATATCATGTAATTTTTTTCTCCCCAAATTTACTTTGAATATGAAAAAGCCCCAGAAGAAATAAGCAGGAGTTTAGAGTGGGTAAAATTTATGGGTTACACACTGGCCAATATATATATATATATATATATATGTGAGTTTAAAGAATGGCTCACTGAAATTAAACCATAAATAATTTGTGGTTATGCATGTTAAAAAATGGTTGAATATTGACATTTTCATATCATTTGATCTAAATCTTTCTTTTTAAGGTTATTGACCAACATTTTCTGATAATTAGAGAATTCTTTACTGTCTTCCCTTATCATAAGCTTTGTGTTTTAAAATATTTTTCAGTATTAGAGTAATCTGGCCACATTCCCAAAAAAGTGGAAAATTTTGTAGGCTAGTTTTTGTCACTTTTTTTTAATAGATTTATGTTTATGCTACCTTCTGTCTGCTCAATTAGATTTTAATCATCCAAGAAAGGTACCTTATTGTACACTTCTTAGTAATTTTTCATATCAGTTAGCCATGAATGCAACCCACGCTACAGTGGCTTGAGTGTGGTAGGCACTTTGGTAAATATTTGTTGATGGTTCTGATTACAGTGTAATGAAATATGCTAAAGGTAACTTAAACTCTTGTCAACAAAATTGTGCTTCAGGTTAGTTTGACCTTTTTGGTTTCTCTAAACATTTCCTTCCATGGAGATGAAATGACCCACATAAGCACTTATTGATTATGAAATCCTTTTACCCTTCTACAATTTTTTTAGGAATTAATTAATTTTAAATTGAAGTTTAATTGATTTACGATGCTTTGTTAGTTTCAGGTATATAGCAAAGTGATTCAGTTATATAAATCTATTCAGATTCTTTTCCCATACCGGTTATTACAAAGTATTGAGTATAGGTCCCTGTGCTGTACTGTAGGTCCCTGATGGTTATCTGTTTTATATATAATATATATAAAGTACAGTGTACATAAAATAATAGTGTACACTATTTTATAGTTGTAAGTGTATGTTATTCCCCAATTCTTAATTTATCCCCACCCCCACATTTCCCTTTTGGTAACAATAAGCCACTAAATTTTTGAACTCTGAATTTAACAAAGATTTCATAATCTTTACATACAAACACAGTTAGTGCTGTTAATTGCTAATTTTATTAAAATCATGCTTATTGACACCGCTTATCTAATAAAAATAGTTGATTCCCAGCATGCACAAAGCACTAAAGACCACTAATTTCAATGTGTCAGCAACCTCACACTGTTTTTCCTTCCATGCAAAATTCAGATGCCAATATTAAATATGTGTTTATAAATAATATGTGCTTATAACATTTTTATTTAAAATGGTGATTGATGTCATATAATAAGCACCTCCTATGTGGTAGGCACTGTTCTTAGTGCATTAAAGTTATTATCTCATTTAGTGAAGTGAAGTGAAGTCGCTCAGTCATGTCCGACTCTTTGTGACCCCATGGACTGTAGCCTACCAGTCTCTGGGTCCGTGGGATTTTCCAGGCAAGAATACTGGAGTGGGCTGCCATTTCCTTCTCCAGGGGATCTTCCCAACTCAGGGATCGAACCCGAGTCTCCTGGATTGCAGACAGACGCTTTACTGTCTGAGCCACTAGGGAAAACCTTATCTCATTTAATCCCTACATAATCCTGAGAGAAAGGAATATCATTCTCACTTTACAGATAAGGAAACTCAGGCTTAGAGAATTTATGTCTAAGACCGCAGAGCTAGGAAAGCAGCCCAGCCTGGGTCTAAATCCAGGTTTTAAATGCCAGAGTACATATGCGCATAAGTCTACTAGAAAAGGTTTCCTGAAAACAGCCCATCTGGCTCCCAAAAGAAAGCCCCAGGAGTCTGTTCCAAGATGTGAAGGCAATGGCAAAGCACTGACTGGCAGAGGGGGTGACTGGAACCCCAGACTCATTCAGCCCCAGGGGGAAGTCTTTCCTCTATAGAATCAGCCAGCAGCTCTCTCCTTTTCTGGTTCCTTTGTTTATCCTGCAAACTTCCATTCATAAAATGGTTTGGCCAGTGATGTGAGTGTCCCAGCCCTTTTTACCATCGAGATCTTATGACTAAGGAATAAACTGGTGGTATCCAGGCTGAGCTATAGGACTCTGTGAGCCAGCCTCTGAAAAAAAGCTCCATGCCCTGGTTGTTGGCAAAGTCTAGGGATTGGACCCTTGATAGGGGTAAGTCATCAAGGCCAGAGTCTTCCTTGCCAACACTCCAACCTCACCAAGAGCTTTCTCTTCAAAGTAACAGTTAACAGTGTGAATCTCAACTAAGCTAAAAAACAAAGAACAGAAAAAGAACATGTGTGATATACATGTCAATTTATAATGTTTACCCCTAAAATTTATAGAAGATTTTGGCTGATCATTAAAGCCAAATTAAGGTGGTAACAGGTATGGAAACATAAGAAACTATTCAGCATAGTTTGTCTTGAAAAATAACACATTTATACTGACAGTTGTTTGTGGGAAAGGCATCTTTATTTATGATGGTGAAAAGAATAAGAGAATTACTAGCATGTATCTATGTGCAATATGTCCATTTTATAATAGATGTGTCTGCATACTCATAAGTTCAGCACTTTGGAGTTCAATACTTTCAAAGAAATCAGAATGGAACATCAGTTCTGTATATTTAACTAGTTCAGTTCAGTTCAGTTGCTTAGTCATGTTGGACTCTTTGTGACCCCATGAACCACAGCACGCCAGGCCTCTCTGTCCATCACCAACTCTTGGAGTTCACCCAAACCCATGTCCATTGTGTCGGTGATGCCATCCAATCATCTCATCCTATGTCGTCCCCTTCTCCTCCTGCCCTCAATCTTTCCCAGCATCAGGGTCTTTTCAAATGAGTCAGCTCTCCGCATGAGGTGGCCAAAGTATCGGAGTTTCAGCTTCAACATCAGTCCCTCCAATGAACACTCAGGACTGATCTCCTTTAGAATGGACTG
>NW_011494720.1:1495845-1520529 GCF_000754665.1 Bison bison bison
GTATCGGAGTTTCAGCTTCAACATCAGTCCCTCCAATGAACACTCAGGACTGATCTCCTTTAGAATGGACTGGTTGGATCTCCTTGCAGTCCAACGGACTCTCAAGAGTCTTCTCCAACACCACAGTTCAAAAGCATCAAGTCTAGGTGCAATGAATGTATATAATGTGAAAAATGTATATAAAATGTATATGCTGCTGCTAAGTCACTTCAGTTGTGTCCGACTCTGTGTGACCCCATAGACTGCAGCCTACCAGGCTCCTCCATCCATGGGATTTTCCAGGCAAGAGTACTGGAGTGGGTCGCCATTGCCTTCTCCAAAAATGTATATAATTCCCTATAATTTCTTCAAAGGACTTTATGACTTGCTCTGGCAACTTCAGTGACCATTGCATAGCTAAGGATGATTAGTATAAATATGTGTCATTCTTATACTCTCAACCTGGTTATCCCATGACTTCATTTCTCACATTTTTTATGATTCCGTGGCAAGTTCAGTATAATGGTTGGTCAGTATAGATCAGTAGCTAAACTTTGAGATGAACAGACCTACGTTCTGAAGACACAGCTGTCACTGTTAGGACATGACTCTGGTCAAACTCTTTGCCCTTTTAAGTGTGTATTTCCTCATCTTCCAAACCTCATTTATGGGATTATTGTGAGGATTAAATGAAAAACGCATGTAAAATTCTTCAAAATATAAATTTGAGTTAAAAGTAGGAAGTCTCGTTAGAATGTATCCGGTAGGAATTCAGTCACAGTGAAAAACTCCATTTCTTTAGCTGCCAGCATACAGTTTATGGGCAACAACACAGTTTTACTTCCGGCTCTAGGAAATAATAATGGCTAATACATTTTGAGAACTGATTTTCATCTCCTTTTCATATCAACCTTGGGGATAAGCACCATGGTGAAAGACAAGGAAACAGAGGTTAATAAACTGTCCTCCATCAATGGTTGGGAAATGAAAGAAGCAGGATCCGAACCCAAGTCTGTCTGGGTCTTGGGCTGAGCTTGACATCTGTGCCATATTGCCCAGGACTGCTGCTACCAATTCTCTCCATCTCCTCATCCCTGACTTTTGTGTCAGCAAATCCGTGGGTGGTGACTTGAAGAGCAGAGAAGACCACAGGTGAGCAAGTGGCACCAACCAGAGGGCACGGGCCACGAGGAAGTGTTTGGAGGTTCTGCTTCCTCTTCTGTGAGGCAGCTCTCAACCCCAGGGTCCAAAGGAGTCCCAAGTCCACCACGTCTCAGTTTCTGTTCAACATCAGTTGCAAAGAAGAGTTTTAAAAGTTTTTAGTGTGTTATTTGGAAGATGAAGGGGTTTGTTTATAAGAAAAAATATGTGGAGTGTTGTTCCATGCTTCTCTGGAAAATTCTTGTTAAATTTTTGTGCAGCTAGTAAATTAAGTCATTGTTTATTCTATAAAGGAAAGCATGCCTCAAGCGTGACTCAGGAGACCTGGGTCTAGGAATGGCTTGGCCCTGAACCCAATGTAATGGTGGGTAAGTCTCTAAAACTACCTGAGGGTCATGATGCTCACTGCTTAACAGATGGTTTGGGCTACTCCACTGGTAAGGTGGATTTTTGGCTGCATGCTTTTGGAGACATTTTCTCACCTGTTTGAGCCTCAGTTTCCTTTTTGATGATTATTTGGTGATTATTCAGTTACATGCGGCATGCTTTGTACAGCACCTGGGATCCATGGTGTCTGAGACTGTGTCTCTATTGCAGGAAGGAGTTGGTTTAGAAATGAACTTGGGCCTGTAGACCTCCCAGTGGGTTGGGTACTTCAAAATCTCATTTATAATATTCTACTCAACATTTTATTTTGAGACCTATTCTTCCGCTGCGTCTAAGTGAGATTTCTGGACTACAGTCTAAATGTCAGCACTTTCCCTCAATACATTTAGTAAGACCTGAGGAATATAGACTCAGAGTTGGTTCTCGCCAATGGATTGGTGCCTTTGGTTTCAATTTTTTTTTCCAGATTGATTGCCCATAGTAATCGAAGGATTAGTGCCTTCAATTGGTGCCTAACTACCTCAAATTGTGGTTACTGTAATTAGGGAAACGCATTAGTGTCTTTGGGTTATGAATCACTGACCTGAGAATTAGGTTTGTGTCCCTTCTTTGTTCAATCCCATTCATTTCCTGGGAGAGTTTTCACCGTGTCCCCAGGACTGAGAGAGGTGCTACAGTGGCTCAGAAAAGTACAGTCTGATATTTGGGGAGACAACAGTCTTTTTGGAGAAAAAGCCTTACACAGGTGACAATTAGAGACCAGAGGAGAACAATGCACAAGGGAAGCTCTGACTACGTGTTTTGTGGCTGTGGTCTAGAACAAAGCACCCATTCTTCCAGATAGTGAAAAAACAAGACTGTGAAAGAATCAGCAATGTAAAAGTGAAGGAAATGAACTCCAAAGGGAACTCAGAGCGTGAAGGTTTTCACCGAAACCCTGTGCTTGGCGGGGTTCTCTTTGTGGTGGTGGTTTTGGCTCACTGCCTCAGACCCTGTTCGTCAAAGATGTCCACTCCAGGAAGGATCCTGGGTGTATTTAGCAGCTTCCAGGGCTTCCCTAATAGCTCAGTTGGTAAAGAATCTGCCTGCAATGCAGGAGACCTGGGTTCGAGTCCTGGGCTGGGAAGATCACCTGGAGAAGGAAATGGCAACCCTCTCCAGTACTCTTGCCTGGAGAATCCCATGGGCAGAGGAGCCTGGCAGGCTACAGTCCATGGGGCCACAAGAGTTGAACACGACTGAGTGACTAAACTACCTCCACTTCCCTCTGGTTGCCTCTGATGTCATGCCAGTTGCATCACACTCTTGGTACGCGGATAAAGGTTACCATGATTTGAAGTAAAAAAAAAAAAGATTAAACTGATGATTTAGCAGGGAGGTAATATGTCGGAGAAGGCAATGGCACCCCACTCCAGTACTCTTGCCTGGAAAATCCCATGGACGGAGGAGCCTGGTAGGCTGCAGTCCATGGGGTCCCAAAGAGTCGGATACGACTGAACGACTTCACTTTCACTTTTCACTTTCATGCATTGGAGAAGGAAATGGCAACCCACTCCAGTGTTCTTGCCTGGAGAATCCCAGGGACAGGGGAGCCTGGTGGGCTGCCGTCTATGGGGTCACACAGAGTCGGACACGACTGAAGCGACTTAGCAGCAATATATCCTGTAATAAACCATAATGGAAAAGAATATGAAAAAGAACCTGCATATATGTATAACTGAATCACTATGCTGTACGCCAGAAACTAATACGACGGATGTTGTAAATCAACCATACTTCAAAAGAAAAAGAAGTGTTGAGATGTAGATCCCACAGAGAAAACCATACTTAGACTGTAGAACACGCTGAAAACTGTTACCACCAGATGGAAGTGAACACTGCTTTTACGGATTACTGGGAGAAGGTCAGACTTCCCAGAGAGCACATTAAACCAGGACGCCATTACCGTATTTTCAAGTAAATTAATTTAGAGAACTTAATACTGATACTGACTTAGTTTCTAAATGATCTACTAGTAAACCCAATAACATATTTAAAAAAGGATTACCAAAGAAATAAGTATTAAAAATGTATCAGGTATGATAAGGATAATGTTTCAGATAACACAAGAAGGTAGTTTTTCTTTAGGCAGAAAAATACCAGGTACAGATTTATCTTTGCCGGCGTGACCTGCCAAACACCCAGCTCTTTAGCCCATCTGATAAAGGTCAGTGATGGAGAACCCAAACAAGTCCATACACACAGCACCTGCCTGGCAAAAACAGTAAAATTATTTTTTTCAACCCCGACTGCACCGTTTTCTTAAAGTTTGAAAAACAGTCTAAATCTCCCTATCCTGTGTGTAAAGTTTTATTTTCCATTTTTTCCACGTGTGAGACTGATCAGTGTGGTTGCTTAAAGTCAGTAAAGAGAAATCTGATGTCTTTTTTTTTCTGCCTTTGAACCCTTTCTTTCCCTCAACAAAACTCTCTCACTGCTAAACTTAGAAGGAAATAGGAAAGGAAGACAGAGTTGCCTTGAAGATGGTCTTAGGAGAAACAATGATAACACTCATAATCCTTTTATCATGGGTTTACAAAGCAATAGAGGAGCTTGATGGGCTACAGTCCATGGGGTCGCAAAGAGTCGGACATGACTGAACAACTAAACCTAAGTATTTTCCAAGTTATTGCTTTCAATTATAGATTAGGTAGAAGACATGCCAAATCTAACTGCCAAAAACTTGTAGTCCTCAAAATATGTTTTTCTTGTATTGCTATTATTATTATGAACAGAAATAGCAGTGATAAAAATCAGAGCGAGCTTTGTGAACACCCGAAATTCTTTGTGGGAGGGGGTGTAGTTCAGAATGAGCAGAATTAATATTCTTCCTTGCTCGCAGCTGTGTCCTGCGCGGTCGCTTTCATGCTCTTATTTTCCTGGCTGGGAGCCTCCTCTATTAAACAAGAAAATGAGGTGGGTTGGGTCAGAGAAATAGCAGGGTAACAGGGAATTGGACTTGAACCTAAGCTCCATCCAGTCCACTGATTTTTTTTAAGTGGTTTGTTTTTTAGAAGCATCTGTCATGAAACATAAATCATTGTTAATTTCATCATTAAATCTGGCCTCGGAGAGCTTTTTGTTTTAAAGAGACAATGCGGGGAGAGGATTGTGAACTCGGAACTTGGATGCCACTGGACCAGCGAAAGCCCCCCTCCGTGGTCCGGGAGGTGGGAGGAGGGGCGGCTTTTGGCTGCTGTCTGCGTGGCCTCCTCTGTCTTCTGCACACAAGCCTGCTCATCGCTGCCCTTTCGTCTCCCCTTTCCTTTCTTGGGCCACTCGGAGCTTACTGAGAGTAAACACTGATATTTTACTTTCAGGCTGAACTCTGACTTTGGCAGATACGGAACAAGTCCCCTGATGCCCTAGCTGAAGGTGAAGGGGCTGGGAAGGGGGTGAAGCTGGCTGGCCCCAGAGAGAGGGATGAGCATCCTCGTGGTAAAAGTCCTGGCCAGCGCTATTCTTTTCGTCCTTTCCTGATTCTCTTTCTTCTCCTTTTTAAAAACAGAGCTACCCTCCCTTTTCCCATGCCAAGACTTAAAAGGTTTCAAATACTTCAAGAATAAATGATTTCTAAATCATCTCGCATGGCTAACATAAAATGTTTTATCACATTTTCTAAAACAGAATGGCATATTAAGAAATGATTTCATTCTTACCCGTATCTTCTTTTAGGGATGTAGAGATATTATCTCAAATGATTACTCCAAAGAGACAGAGACAAGAATTTTTCCCCATTTTAGTTCTCAAATCATTTAGGTTATTTTATTTCAATTCTCCTAAATCTCTTGGACGGTTATTTCCTGCTGTATTTCCTTGTATCACTTAAAAATTACATTTTACTTTGTCACGGTCTAAAGAATTGCATTGAAAAACTAAGAAATTATTGAAAAAATTCCATTAGTACAACTATAGTCATCAGAAGAAATTGGCTAATTTCAGTGTCTTTCTATGGGCTCTTCATAGAAAATTGTTGAAAGGGGTCTGCCATAAGTAACTGGCATTCTGAAATTGATTTAAAGCTGCAGTGGGGAAGAAAAACTGCACTGGAAAAAAATTAAGCCTGAGATTTGGAGATATTACAAAAAATAAAGTCCCTTTCCCAGGGGATCCCAAATACGGGCCCTCTTTTTTTCAGCTTTTCAGTGAAGAAAAGAAGTTGCACAGCTGGCCTGGGGGCAAAGACAGGTGCATCTTCTGGCCATCATGATACTTTAAGAGCATCTATTGGATAATTTTTAAGAGTGTCAACTACTTCTATGGCGAAAACTACGTGTTCCCCCCATCCTGTGGAAGCAGCGATCGTGTTCCTAGTACATGAGTATGACAAAAGGGCCACCGCTCTGGGATCACTTGTCCCCTCCATCCAGTCTCCACCGAGCAGGCCAGGCCCACTGCAGTTTCCTCCTTGACATGCTCCAAGACCCCTCAGGTCTATAGGAGCCAGAGCAGATCTCTGAGCAGGGTGTTGATAACAGCTGCACTCTAGAGACATTCACAGCAGTGGTAGGGAAGTTGTATGGGAGGTGGGAAGCTTCCTGGAGGGCTTACATCAGTGGGGAAGCTGCCGTCCTGAGATCTGGGTGTGGTGCTAATTTCTGGAGATGGGCTAATGTTCCCAGGAAGGGAGAGGAGGGGAGAGGAGACATGGGAGGAGTGAGTCCCACCACAGAGAAGTTTTTCAACACTATGAGGATGACAGAAATTTAGGAAGGTAGAGGAAGAAGGGACAGTGACAGCCTTGAAAAAAATTGCTTGAGGGACCCGAGAAGACAAAAATTTGCTTCAAGGAGCAAGCCCCAGGGGCACCGAGCTCAAATTAAGAGGGAAGATTCGGGCACCAAATGTTTGAGTGGGAATCTTGGGATTGCCACTTGTTAGTGGGCTGACCTTGGGCAAGTTATTAACTACCCCCGCCTCAGTTTCTTCATCTGTAAAATGGGCATCACCAGATAATGGCATCACCAGGTTGTTGTGAGGGTTAAAAGAGTTAATAAAGATAAGGCTCTGAGAACAGAGCCAGGCATCATAAGTCTTGTGTGTGTTTGACATCTTTAGGAGGTTTTATAGTGGTGTAGTGAAAATGGACACAAATGAGACTGGTTGGAGTGAGGAGGGAATCCAGGGAAGTTTATTTCTTTAGTTCATGGGAGATTTTAAAGAATGTGTCAAGTTGAGGGAAAGGGCATATGAGAGAGGGAACAAATGAAAGAAACTGAAGGTAAACTTAGACCAGAGGCTATGGATCAAGTGCATTGAGGAGGGTGTGCGGCGGGGTGGGGGGCACTCAGTATTGCAGGAGGAAAAAAATGGCTTTGCTTTGCACTTGGCCTTGCTTTGCACTTGGAATAAAATCTAGGCTCTTTTCCTGGACCTCCACAGCCCTCGTGAACTGGCTCCTATCTGCCTTTCTAGCTATACTTCCTATTGTCTCTATTGTCTTTTACACCCAGCCCTTCATGTCCACAGGTTCTATATCTATAGATTCAACCAACTGCATATCCAAAATGCTTTCCAAAAGTTTCCAGAAATCTCCAAAAAGCAAAACTTGAATTTTCCCTGCACTGGCAACTATTTACATTGCATTAGGTAACCTGGAGATGATTTAAAATATACAGGAGGATGTGTACTTCCAGTTATGAAAGCTGGTTTTACAAAAGGCAGGGGAAACAGAGATCAAATTGTCAACATCCATTGGATTATCAAAAAAGCAAGAGAGTTCCAGAAAAACATCTATTTCTGCTTTATTGACTCCATGCCAAAGCATTGGACTGTGTGGATCACCACAAACTGTGGAAAATTCTTCAAGAGATGGGAATACCAGACCGCCTGACCTGCCTCTTGAGAAATCTGTATGCAGGTCAGGAAGCAGCAGTTAGAACTGGACATGGAACAACAGACTGGTTCCAAATAAGGAAAGGAGTCCGTCAAGGCTGTATATTGTCACCCTGCTTGTTTAACTTCTATGCAGAGTACATCATGAGAAATGCAGGAATGGAAAAAGCACAAGCTGGAATCAAGATTGCCGGGAGAAATATCAATCACCTCAGATATGCAGATGGCACCACCCTTATGGCAGAAAGCGAAGAACTAAAGATCCTCTTGATGAAAGTGAAAGTGGAGAGTGAAAAAGTTGGCTTAAAGCTCAACATTCAGAAAATAAAGATCATGGCATCTAGTCCCATCATTTCATGGCAAATAGATGGGGAAACAGTGGAAACAGTGGCAGACTATTTTTGGTGGCTCCAAAATCACTGCAGATGGTGACTGCAGCCATGAAATTAAAAGTCGCTTACTCCTTGAAAGAAAAGTTATGACCAACCTAGAGAGCATATTGAAAAGCAGAGACGTTGCCAACAAAGGTCCGTCTAGTCAAGGCTATGGTTTTCCCAGTCATCATGTATGGATGTGAGAGTTGGACTGTGAAGAAAGCTGAGTGCTGAAGAACTGATGCTTTCAAACTGTGGTGTTGGAGAAGACTCTTGAGAGTCCCTTGGACTGCAAGGAGATCCAACCAGTCCATCCTAAAGGAGATCAGTCCTGGGTGTTCATTGGAAGAACTGATGTTGAAGCTGAAACTTCAATACTTTGTCCACCTGATGGGAAGAACTGACTCATTTGAAAAGACCCTGATGCTGGGAAAGATTGAAGGCAGGAGGAGAAGGAGATGACAGAGGATGAGATGGTTGGATGGCATCACCGACTCAATGGACATGAGTTTGAGTAAATTTTGGGAGTTGGTGATGGACAGGGAGGCCTGGTGCACTGCAGTCCATGGGATTGCAAAGAGTCGGACACAACTGAGTGACTGAACTGAACATTTTATTTTGTTTATTTTTAATTGGAGTAGAGTTTCTTTACACTGTTGTCTTAGTTTCTACTGTGCAGCAAAGTGAATCAGCTATACATATACATAGATGCCCTCTTTTTTGGATTTCCTTCCCAACTGGGTCACCAGAGAGCCCTGAGTAGAGTTCCCTGTGCTGTACAGTCGGTTCTCATTAGTTATCTACTTTATGCATAGTGGTGGATATATGTCAGTCCCGGTCTCCCAATCCATTATTCCCTTCACACCCCCTTCCTCTCTTGGTGTCTGTACATTTGTTCTTTATGTCTGTGTCTCTATTTCTGCTTTGCAAATAAGTTGATCTACGCCATTTTTCTAGATTCCACATATATGAGTTAATATACAGTATTTGTTTTCCTCTGTCTAACTTACTTCACTCTGTATGCACCATTTTATGTAAAAGACTTGAGCATCCGAGGATTTTGGTGTTCATGGAGGTCCTGAAATCCGTCTCTCCCAAATCCGAGAGATGACTGTATGTTTCTTGCATTATTTCACCCCTGCCCAGGCTGTGCTCACCTGGATCTTTGCTCCAGCAAGTCTCTCTTCCTGCAGTGCTCTGTTTTCAGACCCCTTTCTTGGCTGGCTTCTTTGTAGCACCCAGCTCTCACTTTAAATTCATCAAGGCCTCCCTTGACCATCCAACCCAAAGCAGCCAGTGTCCATTCCAATACCCACATATCCATGTCTCACTGCATTTATTACCACTTGATGTTCTCTTGTTTATCTCTTGTCCGCCTCTCTCCACTGGCACACAAGCTTCACTGGGGCAGAGACCGCTTCTGCTCCATCAGCACAGGGTCCTTTGCTGCTGGCACACAGTAGGAGCTCAATGAAATGTTTGTTGAATGAACCAATGGTTCTTTCTCTAATAGGTGAGAAAAATGGGAGGCACGTCTAGGTGAAGAAGATACATATTGGAGAGGAAGGAGTTGAGGAAATGGCTCATCTTACCTATCTTTTACCTTTTTCACAGAAAAAGATGTAATGAAATAACATGTAGAAAGTGAGGTGGGATGGAACTCAAAATAGATCTCAGAGGAATATGTTAAAGGGATCAAGGAGGAAGTGGAGCAGAGACAAGAGAAGAAGATATGGTATAGCTGTGCCCCCAGGGAATGGGACTCGATGGACGTGAGTCTCAGTGAACTCCGGGAGTTGGTGATGGACAGGGAGGCCTGGCATGCTGCAATTCATGGGGTCGCAAAGAGTCGGACACGACTGAGTGACTGATCTGATCTGATCTGAGGGAATGGGAGAAAGTTCTTGGAGAATTCCCAGCACAAGGTGATCAGGAGTTAGAAGTCCTTGCTCTTTTAAATTTTCATTTATTTTTGGCTGTCCTGGGTCTTCACTGCTGCGAGCGGGCTTTCTAGTTGCAGAGAGCTGGGGCTACTGTCTTACTGCTGGTGTGGGCTTCTCATTGCAGTGGCTTCTCTTGTTGCAGAGCACGGGCTCTAGGGTGAGTGGGCTTCAGCAGTTGTGCATAGGTTTAGTTGCCCGCTGGCATGGGGCATCTTCTCGGACCAGGGATAGAACCTGTGTCCCCTGCATTGGCAGGTGGAGTCTTATCCACTGCACCACCAGGGGAGTCCAGAAGTTCTTGCTCCTGATGGCAGCTGTTCTCTTGTTACTTTTTGCTCTCTTTTATTTGTGTATTTATTTTTGTAGTTTTCTACAAAATAATAGTTAACACTTTCTGAACATGCCATGTGCTTGGCATGGTGGTAAATCTTTGCATGTCTTTACTGCTCATCTCATCAACACAGTAACCCCTGAAGTGGGCACCTCTATTAGTCCCATTTTATGGATGAGAAAATGGAGGCTTTGAGTGGAGCCAATCCCAGGCCCAACTGCTGCACCTACTGTCTTAACCACTCTGCTCCACCAACTAGCTGTATTTTCCCAAAAGTGGTCAGGCAGGCTTTCAGGCTGCTCCTTGTGGTGGCCTGGCTTCAAGTTTCACTTCTGCTTTGGTGCCATCAAATAAAGGTGGGAATGTGGGAGGAGTGTTCGCTGCCTCTGGTCCCACCAGACCCCAACTCCATGCCTCTGGCCTGTGAGGAGTGGGGAGCTGACTAGGGCATTAAGGGAATGAATTCATGTTTCCTTTATGTGTTACACAGGAATCAGTGGTGATCCTGTAGGATCGTAATCTCATTTTCTTTTTCTTTTTTTCCTGTCTGTGCTGGCTCTTCCTTGCTGCGCTCAGGCTTTCTCCAGGTGCAGAGACGGGGGGTTACTCTCTGTTGCCATGCGTGGGCTTCTCATTTCAGTGGCTTCTCTTGTTGTCGTGTGGAGAGTGGGCTACAGGGCCTTCCGCAGTTGTGGTGCACAGACTTAGTGGCCCTTCGGCATAATAGGATTTTTCCTGGACCGGGGATTGAACCCTGGAGTTCCTGCATTGGCAGGTGGGTTGTTTACCACTGAGCCACCAGTGAAGCCCCTCAGCCCCACTGTGTGATAATTTGCCTACTCAACTTTCCCACAATTTCTTGGGTCAATTTTAGTAATTCAGATTTTTTCTAGGAAGGCCTGCCAGGACATTTTTTATATTGTTTTAGGTTTGTATGTGTAATTCTTTTAAACACTACTGTTTTCTCATTGCTAGTTTGATATATTTAATTCTTTCTCTCTCTCTTTTTTCTTCTGTATCAGGTTTACAAGAACTTTATCTATTTTATTGGTCTTTGCAAATAAACAGCTTTCAGATTTATTTATTCTTTTCATTTTTTTTTGGTCCTTCCTTAACTTCAGGTTCTGATTTATCTTAAATTTTTGGATTTATTTTGCTCTTTTCTGATTTCTTAAAATGAGCATTAAATTGTATATTTGTATATATATATAATATATAATGATATATGTTTTCATACTGATATGTTGTATGTATTATATTATTATGTATGATTATATATAATATAAAATCACATATATAATTATAACGATGTCTATATAATATAGATATAATTATACAGATAATTATAAATATAAGATACAATTATATAGATATCCTTATAATTGTATATAACTTATATAGACTGTATCATTATATATGATGTATAAGAAAACTTCATTTAAGTCAGCTTTTTTGTGGCCCATAGGTTTTGGTCTGAAGCATCTTTTGCATTGCTGTCAAGATAGTTTGAGCATCATCTTTGATTTCCTCAATTCTAAAGGTTAGTTAAGCTTATATATCTTAAAAAGTGAAAGTGAAATTCGCTCAGTAATGTCCAACTCTTTGCAACACCACGGACAGTATAGTCCATGGAGTTCTCCAGGCCAGAATACTGGAGTGGGTAGCCTTTCCCTTCTCCAGGGGATCTTCCCAACCCAGGGTTTGAACCCAGGTCTCCGGCATTACAGGCAAATTCTTTACCAGCTGAGCCACAAGGGAAGCCCTTATATATCTTAATTTTTAAGTAAGAACTTTATCTTTTATATTCCAATTTTATTGGATTATTATCAGATTATTTCTCCTGTAGACCTATACGTTTTCCGAAAAATTTTTTTTAGCGCATTCTTTGTGCCTAAGTTCATAATTAAGTTTTATAAATGGTTGATGGGAAAATACTCTGCAGTTGAATCTCAGGGTCTCTATGTCACTATCAAATGTAGATAATTCAATGTAACACTGATTTTCTCCTACTAGAGATCTATTGACATCTTCCACTATAACTGCATTTTAATCAAATTCTTAGACTTCTAAAGAACTTTTGCTTTATGTATTTATCTATTACATTGTTTGAGCCCTTCAGTCTACCGACTGTTATACATCCTTTATAAAGCATACTATTTATATTTCATAAAATCTCTATCTTTTTTGGTCAGTTTTCCCATAAATAATTAAAATGCCATGGTATTAACATTGCTTTTTCAAACTAGCATAGGCAGCTCTGCTCCCATCATGTTGTACTGGGCCTTTGGGTTTATCTTCCTAAGACATACAGACTCAATCTTGAGTCTATCAAAATAAACTACAAAAAATTTCATGTTACTTTTTGCCATTTGAAAGACCTATCACTTAATTTGGATGTTAATTAAAGCCAAATGCTTTTTCTCTGTTACAAAAGATAATGAATAATTTTCTATTGAATCTAAGTTGCAGTTCTGTTCTTGTCTAAGGTCATCAGACTTACCAGCCCCATTAAATACCTTCCAGACATTGGTGCAGGACGTGTCAAAGGCAATAGTAATAAGACTGCATTCGACTTCCATTGAGAAATACTATGCTTTATAAAGAACAGGAAATGTAGAGATGTATTTTTAGATCACTATCTTCTGAGCCACTGTCTTCTGAAACCACTTTCTTTGAAATGTTTTGGTGATTTATAAAAATAAATACTTTTCCTACTCCTAGGCCCATTTTTTAATAATTGAAGTATAGTGTATAACATCACATAAGTTACAAGTGTACAATAAAGTGGTTCACAAATTTAAAGGTTATACTCCGTTTACAGTAGGGCTTCCCTGATAGCTCAGTTGCTAAAGAATCTACCTGCAATGCAGGAGACCCTGGTGTGATTCCTGGTTTGGGAAGATCCCCTGGAGAAGGGATAGGCTACTCACTCCTGTATTGTTGGGCTTCCCTTGTGGCTCAGCTGGTAAAGAATCCACCTGCAATGTGGGAGACCTGGGTTGGATCCCTGGGTTGGGAAGATCCCCTGGAGAAGGGAAAGGCTACCCACTCCAATATTTTGGCCTGGAGAATTCCACAGACTGTATAGTCCATGGGGTCACAAAAAGTCGGACACAACTGAGCGACTTCCACTTTCCATTTGTAGTTATTATAAAATATTGACTATATTCTCCCTGTTGCACAATGTTTCCTTGAACTTATTTTATACATAGTAATTTGTACCTCTTAATCCTCTACCCCTATATTTCTCCCCTCTTCCCTCGTCTCACTGGTAACCACTAGTGTTCTCTCTGCATCTGTGAGCCTGTTTCTTTCATGTTATGTAGACTAGTTTGTTGTATCTTTTAGATTCCACGTGTAGGTACAATCATACGGTATTGGTCTCTCTCTGCCTGGTTTATTTCACAGCATAATAATCTCCAAATCCATCCATGTTGTCATAAATGGCGAAATTTTGTTTTTTCATGGCCCAGTAGTGTTCCATTGTCTTCTTTATCCATTCATCTGTTGATGAATGCTTAGGTTGCTTCCATATCTTGACAATTGTAAATAATGCTGCTTTGAACATTGGGGTACACATATATTTTCAAATTAGTGTTTTTGTTTTATTTCAGGAGGGAAACTGATGGGTCATATCGTGATTCCAGTTTTATCTTTTTGAGAAACCTCCATACTGTTTTCCACAGTGGCTGTGCCAATTTACATTCCCATCAACAATGTAAGAGGGTTCCCTTTTCTCTACATTCTTGCCAACATCTGTTAATTATATTCTTTTTGATGATAATCATTCTGACAGGTGTGAGGTGATATCTCATAATGGTTTTGATCTGCATTTCCCTGATGGTAAATGATGTTGGGAATCTTTTCATGTGCCTGTTGGCCACCTGTATTTCCTCTTTGGAAAAATGTCTGTTCGGGTCTTCTACTCATGTTTTAATTGAATTGTTTGATTTGTTTGTTGAGTTGTATGAACTGCTTATATGTGTTGGATATTAACCCTTTATCAGTTATCATTGTTGTTCAGTCACTCAGTTGTGTCCGACTCTTTGCAACCCCATGGACTGCAACATGCCAGGCTTCCCTGTCCTTCACCATCTCCTGGAGCTTGCTCAAGCTTATGTCCATTGAGTCTGTGATGCCTTCCAACCATCTCATCCTCTCCTCCTGCCTTCAATCTTTCCAAGCATCAGGATCTTTTCCAGTGAGTTGGCTCTTTGCATTATGTGGCTAAAGTATTGGAGCTTCAGCTTCAGCATCAGTCCTTCCAATGAATATTCAGTTATATCATTTTCAAATATTTTCTCCCATTCAGTAGATTTTCTTTCCATTTTATTGATGGTATCCTTCTCTGTGCAAAAGCTTTTAAGCCCTGGGTCCATTTTTGACTGTAATATAGAAGGTGAAGGTAGGAGTAACTAAGGCTGTAAGATGAAGGAGCGTGGTGCATGTAACTGTCGTGCATTTGTGCATATGGCAAGTGGTCCTGTCATTTCCCGGCGATATAAATTAACAGAGTTTACTAAGTGAAGGTATGGATTACAAAGTGCTGCTACTTACATATGCATTCATTGATCTATTCAACAAACACTTGAAAGTCTACTGCGACTCCAGTACAACTCCAGTACAACAACTACATGACTCCAGCCAACGTGCTGGTGATGTGTGGGTGAACACCTGTGTATGCTCCTGCTGTTCCTTTGGTTGTGAATGGCTGCATGGTTAAGTCAGTGGCTTCAGATGCTGCAAGTTATTCTAACAAGTTTCTGAGCTGCTTCACAAACCAAGAGTCTTTCTTCCTCCTTCTTTTCTTTCTTCTTCCCACCCTGTTTATTATAATCATAGGAAATTTGAAGCACAAGGGAAGAAAAATCCAATGTTACATAAATGTCACTTTTTGGAATTACTCTCCATTTTATATGGTGTGTCCTCATGATTTGAGAAAAGTCATCATTTTAGGCTGGACTTTTCAAGGTTTTCAACATGTTACTACCATTCAGCAGTTACCTTAAAAAATAGAACACTTCCCCTGACGTGGCTCAGTTACTCATTTAACATAACTTGTTCATTAAATATATGATTCTCCGGTAACTCAGATTGTAAAGCATCTTCCTGAAATACAGGAGACCTGGGTTTGATCCCTGAGTCAAGAAGATCTGCTGGAGAAGGCAATGGCTACCCACTCCACTATTCTTGTCTGGACAATTCCCTGGACAGAGGAGCCTGGTGGGCTACAGTTCAGGGGGTCACCAGAGTCAGACATGACTGAGCGAACTTCTTGTAGCCCATACATTAAGTCAGGTTATGGCGAAATAAAATGAAAAAATTTCGAGTTGGTGTCAGAAATTGATGAAGCCTGTTTTGGATTTAAGGGCCAGTTTGTCAGATTACCATCTGCGTATGCTGCTGTGGACCAGATGGGGGCAGCAGAGAGCTGGCTGAGGTCCAGAAGCCCAAGGCGCAGGTGAAGGTGGCAAAGGGTTAGAACACAGAAAATCAAAGTTTTGACCGTGCCTAAGAGGAAGGGAGGCAAGCAAGGGAATTAGAAATGCCACAGGGGTCAGAATTCAGGGAAACAGGGATTGAAATAGGACTGATGTAAGTCAAGAACTGGGTGGTGAAAGCCAAGGGAGCAGGTGAAATAAGAGGGTGAGAGTGGGTGGGTAGACAGAGGTGCCAGTGGGAAGCCAGCCTGCTCCCCCATAGTGCTTCCAGCACCTTCTCCGCACAGGTCCCCGCTTGGTCCTGCCTGGTCTTTCAAGGGCAGTGGCTCTTAATGGACTGAGATATGGAGGCACCAGCCACGTACCTTTCTGGAACTGAAATGGTAATTAAAGTTTTTGTTTTATTAACAAAATCTAAAGTATGTTGAATGCATCTGGGGCAATTTGGGACTGATCAGAGCGTGGCAGTGCAGTTTTGCTTAGGCTTTTCCTTTTGGTTACTCCAGAGAATGGAAGCCCTCAGCATCCTTCTGTCCATCTTTTGGAAGATTTTTCACAACAACCCAGGCAACAGAGTTCCATACTCCTGTTTACTTAATGGTCTACTCTACTTGAAACATCATGCTCTCCCTGTGTGGTCTTGTCATAATTATCTTCAAATGGTGCTAATTAACAGAGCCAACACATGGGCACCATTCCCGTCCCGACTTGGCACCCTCGCATACTGCATTTAGCACTCCTTGTGGGAAGGCGTTCTGGAGACCCCTTATCTGCACCCTCTCCGCATCGATCCCTTACCACCCAGGGAAGCTGCCTCTCCAGGGCAACCGCTAGTCAGTAAAGAATATTACTAAGCCCTAGCAGATGGCTGCTTATCTCAAGACACATCTCTTCACCAAAACCCTAGCAGAAGAAAAGCCTTTTGGATCGTCCCTTAGAGCTAATTATAACAGAGTTTGAACCACAAAAGGCAGTTGGGAAATGAAGATGGAGGCTGGAATTGGAGACAGAGTGTGGAGAAAGACCAGGGGAGAGTGCAGGAAAGAGCTCCTGGAGAAACAGGAACATTTGAGTGAGAACATGGAATGATAGGCACTGATTTTCTTGGGAAAATGGATGGAAATTTTTTGGTGTGTGATGACACCAAGAAACCATCAGAAACGGGCACCTCCCACTCTTAACTGTGCTGGAGGCAGCTTAACTGCCACTCAGTTTGATCAGATCCTGCCTTTGTCTTGCTTTCTGTAAAATGGGAATTTGACTGCTTGCTGACAGTGGTTCCAAAAGTTGTTTTAAAGAACAGGGACTATAACTGACAGTCCAGTGGTTCTCCGAGAGGCTGCTGTGAATGGGTAAAGACACGCGGAGCACTCCATTAATGAACTTCAGGGTGTCCAGCTTTTCCTGGGAGAGTAAACACACGCCCTGTGGGATCCACTGGGTTTGCACTATTCTGTCTCGTTGTCTGTAAATCTTCGGAGTGATTACCCAGTATTTGTTCTCTATTGTTCGAAATACTCTTTTGAAAGCTGAATATAGAACTTCAGTCCCTGCTGGTTTGTTCTTTTCCACTTGGCAAGGATTGATTGATTTTATTTTTCTTTTGGCCTGTGTTTCTCAGTGGCTTGAAATGAGCATGGCTTTTTTTGTTTACTTCCTTACCCACATTGTCAATAAGAGAATTGCTCTTGCTCTGGGAACGGGGTGCGCCATGTAATTTCTGCAGCATAGTTTGCAAAGGGAGGAAGTCTTGGCATAAACTTGGAATATTGTATTGTTTTAGTTTTCTTTTTTCAGGCATTGGAACGGTTGCCCAGCAGTTATTCTTTTCGACTAATGAAAGTTCACACGTTCACTTAAGCAGTACTGTTCAACATGAGGTGAAGTCGCTCAGTCGTGTCCGACTCTTAGTGACCCCATGGACTGTAGCCTTCCAGGCTCCTCTGTCCATAGGATTTTCCAGGCAACAGTACTGGAGTGGATTGCCATTTCCTTCTCCAGTGGATCTTCCCAACCCAGGGATCGAACCGGGGTCTCCCGCATCGTAGACAGACGCTTTACCGTCTGAGCCACCAGGGAAACTACTGTTCAACATAGCAAACTTGTAAAAAAAAATAATAAAAAATAGGCTAAAGCCAATGTAATGAAAGAAACAGGAAGTAAAGTACAAAAATAGTAATGGGAGGAAAGAGCGATGTCATGGTCTGGTTTGATTGTATGTGTGTGAGACACAGGAATGGTTTCGATTGGGACAGATGTATAGAAATGGTGACAACAGATTAATCTAATCCAGAGGAATCAATCCTAAAGGAAATCAACCCTGAATATTCATTGGAAAGATTGAAGCTAAAGCTCCAATCCTTCGTCCACCTCATGTGAAGAACTGACTCATTGGAAAAGACCCTGATGCTGTGAAAGATTGAGGGCAGGATGAGAAGGGGGTGACTGAGGATGAGATAGTTGGATGGCATCACTGACTCAGTGGACATGAGTTTGAGCAAGCTCTGGGAGATGGTGGAAGACAGGGAAGCCTGGCATGCTACAATCCATGGGGTCGCAAAGAGTTGGACACGATTTAGCTACTGAACAGCAAAGGGGTTTGATACTCTTGTAGCATATTGAATTCACCTGGAGATTTAAAAAAAATGATGCTCTGGTTTTTCTCAGAAATGAGAACATCTGAGGGTGTGGTTTAGGCATAGACATTTGTAAAGACTCCTTAGTTGACAGTCAAGTTTGCAAACTACCAATAACCAATGGAAAAATGCTTCTTAGAAGTGTCTCCAGGCAAGGCATATCAGCCTGGCACCAGACACCTGTCTGGGCCGACACACATTTGTGATTTTTTTTCCAATTCTCGATAGGCCTCTTCTTCTGGCACTGTTCCCATGCTATCTGGTTCTTCCCAGCTTTCAAAATAATAAGCTTTTCTCCATTTGAATTTCTGGAGATTTAGGATGCTATGAAAATGCTGAATGAAATAGTATAAAATAGTATGGATTGCCTTTACTTAAACTGCGGTTGGAAATATATATATTTCAAAGGTCCTGATCTAGTTGCAGAAAGATTGTTTTTGAGAGTGGATGAAATGTCTGTTTTGTGTCTCAAGGGCAGTACCTTCATCCTTGGAGCCAGCTGTCTTCCTGTATGCAATTCAAAGGATGCCGCGTGTCCCAAATGGGACTTCTGACATGGCCTAAAGTTCCCTATTAAAAAGAATTCACATTCGCTTGAAAGATAATTTCCAGACATTTAGACCTATTAATTTAGTTTATATCTGCTGGCCTGTCATATCTAAAAAAGAGCCCTCTGAGGGCATGGGGTTCATGAAAAGCAAATAAATACATTTAGGATGAAGAGGGAGGTAACAGCCAGGAGTAAGGAAAGCAAACTCAGCTGAAGACATAACAGGGAGATTATAGGCAACTGAGAATAGGGAGGCTGGGACTTCGGGAAGCTAAATGAAGAGGAGAGATGCCGGGGCCCACTGTCACCAACCTGCAGCCACTGTGTTCCAGAAGTCTTAAATACCATCTGTGCACTGAGGCGCCCCGACTTATATCTTCATCCAAGCACTTTCTACTGACCTCAGTTGTCAACATATCCATTTGTTGTTTTTGTTGTTCAGCAGCTAAGTCGTGTCTGACTCTTTGTGAGCCCGTGAACTGCAGCACACCAGGCTTCCCATTACTTCACTATTTCCTGGAGTTTGCTCAAACTCATATCCATTGAGTTGGTGATGCCACTCAACCATCTCATCCTCTGTCTCCCCCTTCTCCTCCTGCCTAATCTTTCCCAGCATCAGAGTCTTTTCCGATGAGTCAGCTCTTCATTTCAAGTGGCCAAAGATTGGGGCTTCAGCTTCAGCATCAGTCCTTCCAATAAACATTCAGGACTGATTTCCTTTAGAATTGACTGGTTTGAGCTCCTTGCTGTCCAAGGGACTCTCAAGAGTCTTATGCAGCACCATGGTTTTGGAAGCATCAGTTCTTTGGCACTCAGCTTTCTTTATGGTCCAATTCTCACATCCATACGTGACTGCTGAAAAAACCATAGCCTTTACTATACGGACCTTTGTCTGCAAAGTGATGTCTCTGCTTTTTAAAATACTCTGTCTACATTTGTCATGGCTTTTCTTCCAAGGATTGACTGTCTAAATTGGCACCTCAAACTTAACATGTCTAAAACTGGACTCTAGAGCCCTCTCTTCCCCCCAACCTGGGCCTACCAGGGTCTTCCTTGTCTGAGTAAATGGCTGCTCCATACTAGGGTTCTGGAGACCAAACCCTTGGGGTCGTTCTGGCCTCCCTTCTTTCTCTCACTCCTTGGACATCAGCAAACATGTTGTACCATGTATTAGCAAACATGTTGTACCTTTCAAGTTCACCCAGAATGTAACTACTTGGCCCTCTTACCATCATCGCCCTGGTGGAAGCACTCTGGCTTCTCACCTGGACTCTGGGGGTGGCCTCCTCCCTGGTTTCTGCCCCTCCTGTCTTCTCCTACCACCCCACTCACCCCACAGATCTATACTAATCAGGTACGGTAGGGTCTTTTAAAACTGGAGTCAGATCATGTCACTTCTGCCCAAAGATCTCCAGAGGAAGCCAGTCCCCTTCAGATGGTCCTTTACAACGTGGAGCTCCTGTTCCCCCTGCCACCTTTCCTTCTCCTTCTACCCCTGTGGGCACCAGTTCAGCCTCTCTCGCTCCACCCTGTTCCCCAGACGTGCCTGGGACATTCCTGACCTTGCACTTGCTAGTGCTCGGGCTGTGGCAGACTCAAGATGCTCATCCCTCACCATCTTCGGGCGGTTGCTCAATGTCATCTCAAAGGTCACCTGTCTGATTGCCATGCTTAAAGGTCAACCTTGCTCTTATACTCCTTGTCCCCCCTCCCTGCTTAATCTTTACCTTTACACTTGGCAGTGTTTGACCTACTCTATTTTCTTTATTGGGCTTCCCAGGTGGCTCAGTGGTAGAGAATCCACCTGCCAATGCAGGAGATGTGGGTTCGATCCCCGGGTCAGAAAGATTCCCCTGGAGAAGGGAATGACAACCCACTCCAGTATTCTTGCCTGGACAGAGGAGCCTGGGGGGCTACAGTCCACAAGCTCACAAAGAGCTGGACATGACTGAGCAACTAAACACACACATATTTTACTTATTGGAGAAGGGCAGGGCAACCCACTCCAGCATTCTTGCCTGGAGAATCCCATGGACAGAGGAGCCTGGCCGGCTACAGGCCACAGGGTCGCACAGAGTCAAACACAACTGGAGTGACAGCATACATACACACAAACACACACACACACACATTTTTAATTATTGGTTTATTGTTTGCCTCTTCTTCTTTCTCTAGAACATAAACTCCATGAGGTCAGGGATTTTGGTCTATTTTGTTTACTAAATACTATGTTCCCAACACCTAGAACAATTCCTAGCATGCTACAGGTGCTCAGTAAATAATTATTAGATGGAAAAAAAATCAATGGGTTTCCTAACTAATCTCTCAAATTCTGCCCAAATGACTAGCTTTGCCGTGCTTTGTGGCTGAGTCTTGGCCTTCTTCCCTAGTCTCCCCAGGGGTGGAGCTTCCCACGTCCTGGTAACCTGAGGCTCCATGGCCTATTGTGTGACTCTGCACCTGTCCTGCCCACCTGGGGCTCTGCCAGCTGCCTGGGTCAGCTGCTGGTCACTTCCTTGTCTCCGCTCCATCAGCCAGCGGGGGTCCACCTCGCTCACACTCCCTCTGTCCCTTCCTCTCCGGACCCATCTCCTGGCTGACACCTCACATTTCTTACTTCTTCCTTCTGCAAACCATTCCTGGCCCTCACCAGCCTGGAGTTTTGGTACGTTGGTCAACCTCAGGCTTAGTGACGCATCCCTTTTAATAATTCTTAATGATACTTCGGAGAAGGAAATGGCAACCCACTCCAGTGTTCTTGCCTGGAGAATCCCAGGGAGGGAGGAGCCTGGTGGGCTGCCATCTATGGGGTCGCACAGAATCGGACCGGACTGAAGCAACTTAGCAGCAGCAGCAGCAGCAGCAATGATACTTCAGGCTGACTCTGTGCAGCAGATCCATAAATAATGATTCTTTCTAAGGTTGCATCAGGGTATGAGAAGGTGGGAAAAATGCTTCCGGATGATTGGACCGTGGCAGTTCTGGAATGACTGCTGAAGGCGTGTGGTCAGAGGTTCCCACGGCCCTGATGAGCTCTGACGGGGGAGGGGGCAGCTGTAGGTAGGGGGAGGGTCCTGGGCCCACCAGTTCTCCTCTGGCTTCCCCTAACCCTAGTCCTAACCCCAGAGCCCAGCGCTCTGACTGTTGATCTTGTGATATAGAAGCTTCTGGGGGGCAGGAGTGACCGTGGAAACCGAAGGCTGTTTCTGGACTATTTCGCAACACTTTTCTCCAGGAAAAAAAAAAAAAAAAGAAGCCTCATTTTCTTCATCCCCAGGGTTACATAACCTAACGTTTCCCTCACTGGTTGAAATGAATATCCTCTCTTTGCCTGAATAAATAGGACACAAACTCTTTGGGACGGGCGGCTTCCTCTGCTGAGAGCGTCTGAGGGCTCCGCTGCTTCGGCTGGTTTAGTGGTGACCCACAGCTTGGTGGGGGCTGATTCTCCCTCCCGGGCTCCTCCTTGGAGTGGGAATTCCACCAAAACACCTTTTAAATGTTTCAATAAACAAAGACCCTCCTGTGGTGACTCTGGAAGACGGGCTCCCCATGAGGTGCCCGGGGCGGTGTTTGTAGCTGGAAATCTACCCTCGCTCCTCACACACATCTCCTAAGAAACACCACAAAAGGCACAGGGAAAAAAAAGGAAAGATTAAAAACCCAGTTACAAACGCTTACATCCATAGCAATTTTCTGTCCCGCCTTTATAGGAAAAAACTATTTACCTGCTGGGTTATTATTCAACCTTGATCTCCCAGGGTTCATCCTGAATGCCAGGAGCAGCTCCGTGTTACTACTTGGTAATTACCAGGATGGATCCAAGGTTTTAAAAATCAAGATCTCTTTGGACTTGTACAAGTAAATCGTTAAACAGTGAGAAGTGACCCTTTCCATTTAGTTTGGAAGAAGGATACAAACTATAAAACTTTACTAATTTGGTAAAAGATGTTAGTTTTGAAAACTAATCTTACCTGCAATGTTAAACATTTCAAGGAAACATAGTTGACAGCATGTTACAATTTACAATAAGTCCATGCCTTTAGTAGTTCTTAATCTTGTTAGGCTTCATAAAGAATCACATGAAGTTTCTGTTTTCCTTTTTTTAAAACTCTTTATGTTGTATTGGGATATAGCTGATTAACAATGTTGCCATGGCTTCAGGTGAACAGCAAAGGGACTCAGCCATACATGGACATGGATCCACGCTCCTTCGAACTCCCCTCCCATCCAGCCTGCCACATAACCTTGAGCAGAGAAAGAATCACACGAAATTTTCTAGACTGTCTACACTCTCATCAACATGTGTTGATGTAGCTAAAAGGTTGGCTGTGATTTCAGAGGATTCCAAGTTCCCTGGAACCATCCATGTGGATCTTTGCTTTGAAAAGTGGAGTAAGCAAACTAGAAAAGGCTAGATGATTTTATAAGAGAAAAACTTGCTATATAGTGGTCAAACAAAACTTGATTATGGAGAAAATGATTAAACACATTCATTGTCCAACTGATGGTAACACAATATATTCATATTAATATCCATTTTAAGCACATTTCACACTTAACAGTGATCTAGTAATCTAAATGTTGTCTTATTGTCTATTATCCTCTCATTTTACTTAATGCCAAAACTAAGTAATTTAAATATGCTATGTCTTATCTCTGATGTAATTATCTAGTTTTGTTCGTTGGTTTCTATGTTTTATTTTTTGCTTCCTGTCCTTACTTCAAAGACCTTAAAGGTATTAGGCCTTGAGGGAAAATAGTTTGTAGTACAGATTTTTATATTGTAGAGGAAGCTTTCCAAACCCCAACAGGCATGTCCTTGGGAGTTGAGACTACTCGGGACCCCTGTGCATAGTTAAGCTGTATGGTTTCTGCTGCTTGGAGAGCAAGGTGAATGTAGGTCTCCTAGGCCACTGGGGATGATGGAGGGTTGGGGAAATGAGGATAAACAGACCTTTATGTCTCTTCTACTCTAGTTGAAATTCACTTGAGTGAAAAAAAAATGTGTCTGGTGCTGTGTGAATTACTGCCATGGATCTAGGTGGAGAAGACACATTCTCAGGTAACCTGCAATTGACTGCAATCAAGCAGTGGTAGGACCAGACTGAATTTCATTTCTCTGAGAGTCTTATCTAGTGTTCAGTGAGAGTGTATTTCAGTTCTGATGCATCAGTTATCATGTTGTCATACAATTCATCTGTTGAAGTGTCTGTTCCTTCTAGACACAAACTCCTCAAGGTTCTGTCTATCCATCCTTGCCTGGCACACAGGGGGTGCTTCCTCTGGACCTGTTCCTGGAGGGGGAAAGTGCAGGAAATACACAGGGGGGATGCAGAGGTGGGTGAGAACAGGGCAATGGTGGGCAGTCAGGGAGGGCTCCATGGAGAAGGTGTCCTTTGAGATGAACTTTGAAGATGTGATGAGATCATAGCTAACCCAGATGGGGAGGAGGTCATTCCCGGGGAGCAGGGAATGAGGCCGCCTGATCTGAGCTTGAGTCTGGAGAGGTGCGCTGGCACCTGAGTAACAGGGAGATGGGGAGTGATTTGCAACTTAATTTGCATGACGGTGATGGTTAGTGAGGAAGGTAATCTGGTGAAGGAGTATTCAATGGATTAGAAATAGGAGAGGCTGGAGGCAGTCAGAAGAGATAGGATGCCATTGCATTTGTCCAGCTCAGAGTGGAAGAAATCTTGAGTAATAACATGGAGAAGGAGACAGAAGGGAGGGAGGCTAGGGGTATTTGGGAGATAGAGTTTGAAGTTCTTGTAGTCCATAGCTGATCTAGAATAAACCAGTACAGGAAAGAAATGATGAAAACGGCAAAAAGCAACACTGTCTCACTCTGCTCTCCATCAACTCTTTTTTTCTTTTACAACCTGAAGGCCTTTCAAATTCTTCCTTCCTGTGTCCCCAGGTGAGTAAGCAGATGCTGTTGAACTTGCCCCAGGTGTTGAGAGTCACTGCAAGCCTGCTAAAGCCACCACTGTCTGCCAGAGATGCCA
>NW_011494720.1:1520629-1531736 GCF_000754665.1 Bison bison bison
TGCCAAGGAGGGCAGGGTTCACTTGCTGCTAAGTGGCCCGAATTCTTAGTTTGGGAGAGCTGCTCACTCCTGATGGTCATCTGGTTTAGGAATCAAGGCTTCCCTTTGTTCTGTTTTGCTTCCGCTGTTCTTTCACTGAAGTTGACGAACTTAGTGACAAAAATCTGCTCTGTATTTAAAAATTGTTTTTCTCTGGCACTTGCTCCTTGGCTTTGGGTGCCATTTGTGGAGTTCTTTCTTCCCCCTACAGGTTCTCCTAATAGTCCATGAAAATCAACTCCTGGAAGGGCCCACCATCCAAATCCTGGTTCAGACCTTGCTTCCCACCAAGGGGAAGAGTGTGTGAGTTTGTGGAACCAGCAACTGAGATAGATGGAGTTGGGCAGTGGTTAGCGACTGGAGTTTTGGGAAAAGAGGGGAGGCGCAGGGTCTCGTGGGAATGAGGAGAATCACAGATTTTCTTCTCTCAGCAGAGTGACTAGCTTTGCCACTTTATTTTTTATTTACTTGTAAAGATGTATTTATTTTTTGCTGCATTGAGTCTTCGTTATTGGGCGAAGACTTTCTCTAGCTGCAGAGAGCAGGGACTACTCTCTAACTGGGGTGTGCAGGCTTCTCATTATGGTGGCTTCTCTTGTTTGGGTGCAAGGCTCTAGGGCATGCAGGCGTCAGTGGTGGTGGAGTGCGGGCTTAGTAGTTCAGAGCGTGGGCTCAGTAGTTGCCGCGCATGGGCTAAGATGCTCTGAGGCATGTGGGATCTTCCCAAACCAGGGATCAAACCTGTGTCCCCTGCCTTCGGAGGCAGATTCTTAACCACTAGACCACCAGAGCTTTACTGCTTTAAATCATGGTATCCTTCAGATGTTACTCCCTTTGTCATCCTTATCAGTATGAAAACCCATTTATTCTCCTAGCAGAAGTCTTTTCAATAATTATTTCTTCATGTGGGATGTTTGTGTCTTGCTATATATCTTTTTCTGTATAAAGAAGAAGCATGTGATTTATGCAGGGAGGTTTTAAAGGCCTTTCTATAGATGAAGTGTAAGGTTTAATTGAATTGCTATCTTTTTGTATACATATTTTCTGCCTAACATCTTTGTTATCTGAAGGAAGTTAGTCCTTTCTTTCTTTTTTTTTTTTAAAGAAAGAGACTATCTTTATCCCTGTAAGCTTCAACTGCTGCTGCTGCTAAGTCGCTTCAGTCGTGTCTGACTCTGTGTGACCCCATAGACGGCAGCCCACCAGGCTCCCCCGTCCCTGGGATTCTCCAGGCAAGAACACTGGAGTGGGCTGCCATTTCCTTCGCTGCCAAATCGCTCAGTCCTGTCCGACTCTTAGCGACCCCATGGACTGCAGCCTTCCAGGCTACAGAGTTTCAGTTGGAGTAACTAACACTGGGAAGAGTCACCAGATATTGCTGCTATCATGTTGAAAACAGGACTGCTGTGCATTGTGACTTCTGCTACAAGCTACCACTTGTGATGCAGGATGAGTGTTTTAGTTACAGTTTTTGATGACAAAGAACAGACTCCCTTAAATACCTGGTAATAGGGTTATGGGAGACTTGTGTGACTTCACACCTGCCCAGTGACCAGCGCAGCTGTGGCCGTATCCTGCCATGTGCTCATGGGTCCAGAGCCCAGTATTTGTTGATCTTGGCCATTCTCTGTCTTTACGTAACTTCCTTTCCAAAAAGCCTTTGCTTATGATGGCCTCCAGTCTACCCCAAGACATTCTTCCTCCCTGTGTGTCTCTATAGCTTAGTCTAGATTTCCAAAATTCACATTCCTGAGAGCTTGAACGTTATTGGTTATGTTCATCCTTTCATATTAGGCATGTCCTTGGTCCCTGCCTATCTGAGTTAAATGCCTATCCAATTAGCTGTGATCTGAGGTGGGGACTGAGGGTCCTATGGCTGCAACTTGGTTGTCTAGGCAACAGGAGCTGAGTGCAGGGCAATTTTCCTGAGAGAGATGAGTGAGTGGGTGCTCGGGCACTGACTGGTATCTCAAGGCAAGCAGAGTTTCAACTGTGATTGCTTTCAAGACACAAACAAAATGCAGAGCTGCCTTCATAAATGTGATGGAATCATATTTAAAGTGGTGCCCAGAGGAAACATCTTTGCTAATAAGGACAAATAATTTGGGCAATTAACTGTGTAATTGAGTCACAAACTCTGCTATCGTCTGGGGCATCAGACAGAAACACTCCAAATCAAAAACTTGGGTTTTATTTTAACCTGAATCAGCCAGAACACAGCAAAATTTTGCTTGAATGACCCAGACAGATTGCATCAATTTTCTGCTTTACTTTGCTTGTGAAGACCAGGCTGTTAGTGATCACTTCTGGAATGAGAAAAGTACTAAAAAAAAAAAACAAAAAAAAAACTTGGAACCTGGAAAGATTCTAGAATTTCCTTGTTCTGTGCTTCTGAATAAATAACATGCCACTATGAAAGAATGTGTGTGTTGATTTTTTAAAAAATAAAGATATTGTGGGTGGTATGATTTCAATGAAATAAAAGGCTTTATTTTTCATTAACAAAATGAGGGAATTAGACTTAAAGGTATGATACTACTGTTTGAATTATGAGATTAAATTTGTGCTGTGTTTGTTTCAATTACATTGTTTCACACTGCTTCACTTACTTTGTTGTTTCTATGTCAATCTGTAGAAACATAATCTTACCCATTCACTGATAACTTCTCAACTTTTCCTTCCAATGATACATGTAAAACATTTGTGTCCTACATGGATGGATCCAGAGATTGTCATACGGAGTGAAGAAAGTCAGACAGAAAAGGAGAACTATTGTATGATATCCCTTATATGTGAAATCTGGAAAGAAATGATACAAATAAGCTTATTTACAAAATAGAACAGATTCACAGACTTAAGAGATTGAATTTATGGTTGCCAGGGGGAAGGATGGGGATGAGATAGTTAGACGGTGGGATGGGCATGTACACGCTGCTGTAGTTAAAAGATAACCAGCAAGGGCCTACTGTGCCAGTACAGGGAACTCTGCTCAATGTGGTATGGCAGCCTGGTTGGAAGGGGTGGTTGAAAGAGAATGGATACATTAATATCTATGGCTGAGTCCCTTTGCTGTATACCTGAAACTATTGCAATATTGTTAATTGGCTATATTCCAATACAGAATAAAAAGTTAAAAAATGTGTGTTCCCAAAGTGTGCTCCTGGGTGCTGGTTTTGATTCTGTAGTGGAGTGTTAAAATTTTGGTGATTGAGTCACACCACCTGAGTTTGAACTGTGACTCCAGCTGTGAAATGTTGGGGTAGGTACTTAATCTTGGTAGCCCATGGTTTCCTCATCTGTAAAATGGGTTTTCAATAGCACTTACCTTGTGGAGTTGTTGTGAAAGTACATAGAATAATGTTGGCCTCTAGTACATACTTGGAAGGCAAAATAGTAAAAGCTATTATTTTCCCAGTTGAGAAAGCACATGTTGGGCTGCAAATAAATGTCAATTATAGTCTTTGAAGGAGGATTGATCCGATTTTTATTTTATCTGAATTGTATATTATACATTTATATTTCTAGTGTGTATAAAATAATCTATAACTTTTCAGTTCCGAGTTCATTGGATGTCTTATTTGAGAATTATTGGTCTAAATAATTTTCTTCTTTGTATTGATGTGCACAACTGATTTTGACAGGAAGCTAAATGCTAATTGAAAAGTGTACTTCACACATTCTGGCAAATCAAATAATTGAAAGATTTAATTAATTTAGAGAAAAATGTTTTGCTTTCAGAATGCTCTAAGTCTTCAAAACATTTTAGTAAATAATTTACCTTTTGCCACAAATCATAATAAAAATGATAAAAAGCTAATAAAACTGACACAATGCATCAATATATATGATGGTTCTTTTTGTGAGTGAATCTTGTTGCCATTTTATGTTTCTTTAGTCAAAATGAAATACTTCACATATTAGCTAAAATATGTCCTGCTCTATGACCAACCTATACAACATATTAAAAAGCAGAGACATTGCTTTGCAGACAAAGGTCTGTCTAGTCAAAACTATGTTTTTTCCAGTAGTCATGTATGGATGTGAGAGTTGGACTATAAAGAAAGCTGAGCACTGAAGAATTGATACTTTTGAACTGTGGTATTGGAGAAGACTCTTGAGAGTCCCTTGGACTGCAAGGAGATCCAACCAGTCCATCCTAAAGGAGATCAGTCCTGGGTGTTCATTGGAAGGACTGATGCTGAAGCTGAAACTCCAATAATTTGACCACCTGATGCGAAGAACTGAGTCATTTGAAAAGACCCTGATGCTGGGAAAGATTGAAGGTGGAAGGAGAAGGAGACGACAGAGGATGAGATGGTTGAATGGCATCACCGATGTGATGGACATGAGTTTGAGTAAATTCTGGGAGTTGGTGATGGACAGGGAAGCCTGGCATGCTGCAGTCCATGGGGTCGCAAAGAATCAGACATGACTGAGCGACTGAACTGAACTGTCCTGCTCTATGTGGAAATTAATCTCAGACAATTTGCATATTCAAATGACTTTACCAGCTAATTCGCAAGTATAGAGAAGATAGAAGGCAATCCTGTGTGTGCATGTGCGTGTGTATTCAGTCATGTCTGATTTTTTGTGACCCCATGGATAGTAGCCCACCAGACTCCTCTGTCCATGGGATTTTCCAGGTAAGAATACTGGAATGGGTTTCCATTTCCCTCTCCAGGGGATCTTCCTGACTTAGGGATCAAACTCCTGCATCAGCAGGCAGATTCTTTGCCACTGAACCACATGAGGATGACCATTAAGAGCCTTTATTTCAAAATGTTTTAAAGCATGGACTATGAGAATTTTGATTTTCTTTCCTAAGCTGATTTTGAGATGCATGGGTTGCCCTACAGATGTCAACATGCACTTGGAGATTCTAGAAGGCCCAGGAGCAAGACAGACTTTTCCTCTTACCTGTCCTCCACCATCCTCACTTGCAGAAAACCAGCCTCCTTCAGATTTGAGTAGAAAAAGCTAATGTGCTTTTTAAAAGATCCTTTAAAATACATATTACATATGTAAATGAAAAAAAACCCCTCAAACCCTTAAATGGCTGGATGAAAAGCCAGATGGGTCATGGGATGATCAGATGGTAGAGGAACAGCTTCAGAGGCAGAGAGAAGCTAACCTCAGCAGGACACTGAAGTCAAGAACCTAACTGATCAGGGATCAGTAGTGCAGAGCTGTCGAACCAATGTTGAATGAGAAAGTTACCAAAACGCTCACTGAACATGCATCCTCACTCCTGCTCTGAGCTGTAACAAAATTTATGTGTCCAATGAATGCTTGATTATTATTTTTCCAACCCAAAATGCCTGTCTAGACTTTAACCTTTATTAGTAGTGAAGAGAAAGTGAGCTGGTATTCATTAAAAAAAAAAAAAAATTCAGGCAGATTAACAAATGACTTATACCCTTGTGAAATGTCTGTCTTGACCCAAGTGCTAGGACAGTGAGAATTAGGCCTGGTGTGGAGAAAGAAAGGCCACCCCCTCCTCTATTTTGTACAGAAGACTTTTCCACTCCTAGTCAAATGGTGGTGCTAGTTCTTTAGTTTTGAGTTTCTGCATTTCCTAATTTCATGGTCATAACAGCCTCTTGTCTACTGCCTCAGAACGGATTTCACCAAAACTGAAAATAAGGGCTCCATGCTCAGAAGTTCCCTAACGGACTCGAAAGGTTAATGTTCCTTTCCCTTGCCCTTCTATAGCATACGAAGACAGTCTTTCAGTGACATTCTTCTCCTCAAGCAGGTACTCCTATTTCTTCTTCTCAGTATATATGTATATATATACTCTTTTTCTTTTTGTTATATGTGCTACTATTTACAAACGTGATGTAACTTTACAGCTTCCCTCTCCTGTGAAAAGATGTTCATTTTTCTCTTAATGCTCCAGGGATATTTTGCAAAGTTTCTGGCAAGTATTAGTATGACGTTGAAATGTTAAGTCTAAACTTGGTACAGTGAAAATCCACTTTTTAAATGATATTCAGCTGAGTCAGAGGGCAACTCGACTACCCTTTTCTTAGCACTCACTGACAGGCTGTCTGCTTGCTCCAGATAACGCCTATTTATTTGATCCAGCTCTAGCTAGAAGGTTTTGGATTATCGAAATGTGGCAGAAATTCAAAAATTATTAATTGGACTGATCACGGGCTAGCGTGAACATGCTACCTGTTTTCGTCATCTTTGGGTGCCGTAACTACTGTGAGTTGAAACTAAGCAATCTGAATAAGCCATTACTTGTTTCCTGAAGGCAGTCAAGTTTTCTGAAAAGCTACGCCATCTAGCAATCCAAAAGTCAGCCACCCTGTCTTTAAATTGCCTGTGATTTCAGGGCAAGTTCTCTTGGGTCTTTCTGCCTCAGTTTGCTCTCCTGTGGAAGACACTCCTGGGCACTTTTTACAGGGGGTTGGCGTGTACGTAAGTGTCTCCCTGCACCACAGAGTGCTACTTAAATAATGATGTGGCAGTCACAAAAGACAGGGCAGCATACTTTCATTTTGGTTAAAGGCATGCCACATGTTTCAGGAAATGCGTGTTACGTTCTAAGTTCTGTGCTGTGTTAAGAGGGTAACCAGTCTTCGCTCTCCCAGACATGCCCATAGTAGCCAACATAATTAAAAAAAAAAAATCTTAATGTAAGTATTGAGCTTTATCAGGACTTGGGATCATGGCACTGATTTCTGTTCAAAGATGCCAGATTTTTATTGGCTTTCTGGGCCAGATATAACAGACTTGCAAAGTTACTCCATGCACGAGATTGCTGGGAAACTCACCTGGTTTTGAATATTATATATATACACACATATATTTACATACATATGTAGGTATATATATATATATGTTTATTTCACATCTATGATGTATATATGATATATATATATTAATGTTGAAAGTGAACTTATGAATATGAGGTTGCAGTGTTTGAATTTTATCTTAAAATACACTGAGAGACAAAAGAAATGAAATTAGATGAATCCTTACGAGATGTAGGCTTCAGAACCTGTTTCTACTCTATATAATCCTTTCCTCTTTCTCCAAAGCAAATGTTTGCTCCAATTTTGTTAATATCCTATGAAGATTGCCCCCTAGGATTTAATGCATGTGACTATACTATTCTAGTGGTTAGATATAACACTGTACAGGGTATTAGGTTTCAAAGAAATTAGGAATAAAAATAACATAATCATCAGAGACAACAACATGGAGGGAAAAAAAGCAAAAATTTTGAATATGCATGTAAGTGCCATATATCCTAGCAGATATTATTTCTTAGACTCTTGGAGGTATTTGTTTTATTTTATGGCAATGACAGTCGAGGAAAGGGATTAAAGTTTATGTTCTCAAACTTGCAGCAAGAACGGAGTCAAACAATTATCTTTCATTTCAATTAACTCTGTATCTTTCATTCAGTTTAGGATTTAGAGTTATCGACTCTCTTCCTTTTTGCTAACACCCACTCTCAACCTCTGTACAATGTAAATATTTGCACTTCAGGTCTGCTAAACATTTTCATGTGGTTTTCTGTGGCTTCGCTCAGTATTTGTCCATATTCATTTAGTCCAGTTGATCAGTACAACCGCTGAGACTCAGGGCCTGGTACCTAGGCTTTAGTTTGCCCAAAACAGAGAACAGCACTGGTTCATGGTTGCAGGTTGGCTACAAAGATTAGGCAAATAATTGCCAAAGATAAGGCAAGAATGAGAGTGACCCAGCTCTGAGTAGATCATCCATATTGGTTGTCAAATGTTCATAGCATAAGTTTCCCTCATAGTGGTTGAGAAATGGCCCTGCCCATTCATGTCCATCATGGCTGTGTCTGTCCTTAATCCCCGTGTTGGGCTCCCTGCACAGAGTGTAATAAACTGCTAGTTTTAGAGCAAGGTACTTGTATGTGTTAGTTGCTCAGTCTTTGTGACCCCCATGGATGGTAGCCCGCCAGGCTCCTCTGTCCGTGGGATTCTCCAGGCAAGAATACTGCAGTGGATTGCCATACCCTTCTCCAGAGGATCTTCCCAAGGCAGGGACTGAACCCTGGCCTCCTGCACTGCAGGAAGATTCTTTACCGTTTGAGCTATAGGGAAGTCTTAGCAGGTGGCTTTTGATGAAGGTGATGGTGAGGAAGGTGATCTTGCCTTCTAGGCACCAATTCAGTCGACTTCCTCTGGATCGTTCCCACTGGACCCTGACAAAACCTTGCACATCAGTGAGTTTATCATTCTTTCTAAGGAGTGTAAATTTTTTTTCTTTCTCACTCTGAGACAGAGTCAGAATGCAGAGGCTTGCATTATCCCTGTGTGCGTGCTAAGTCGCTTCAGTTGTGTCCGACTCTATGAGACTCTATGGACTGTGGCCCACCAGGCTCCTCTGTCCATGGGATTCTCCAGGCAAGAATATTTGAGTAGGTTGCCACGCCGTTCCTCAGGGGGTCTTCCTGGCCCAGGGATTGAACCTGCATCTCTTACATCTCCTGCATTGGTAGACAGATTCTTTACCACTAGCGCCACCTAGGAAGATCCTTGCATTATCCATTTGCCCCTAAAAATATGTTGCTGGAAAGCATCTGCTTCTGCTCGGGTCTCCCGTAGCAGACCTCTTTGGTGAGGATTCAGATGTTCAGCAATTTTGATTCAAAACCACAGGAGATGGCTGGGTCCAAACCAGCATGCCCATCACTTTCTAGTTGTATGATTTAACCTCTGGCCTCAAATTCCTCATCTGTAAAGTAGGGATAATAGGAGTGGCCCCTGGATTTAATTGTGTGGAGTAAACGAGATTAAACTACTTAATAAACCACTTGTAGTCTTCACATGTTAGAAACTCCATAGGATGAAGTCATTTTTATTCCAAGCCTAGTTACACTGCCTGATAGTAAATGTTGGTGGAATAAATGACTAAACCTCATGGTCAGTATCACAGCCACTAGGAGTTTGCATCCATTGGACCAAACAGGGAACTTAACCTGAAAAAAAAGAACAAAAGCAGTCAGCTGAGCCTGCCATGGGTGCAATGCTGCTGTGTCTGTAATAAGCATAAAGTATTGGAAGAGAAGGTACAGAAATCCCTAACATCCTACCCTCCATTATGACTTCTCCTTTGTGACCCTAAGGGTAGTTACATCCATTTGTGATAAGAGGAGTAGGAAAGAAAATGGGCAAATTCTTGCTGAGACAAGGATGAATGAAACTTGGTACAAATGCTTCCCATTCATTTTGCTGTCCGGAGAAGTGTTCGGTTTGGCGGTTGGGCCAAGCCTGAGTCTGTACTTGTGTACAGTTGTACCCTGATTTCTCATTCAACGTGATGCCAGAGACCTGGGGTGATTTCACCCTCTGGCTCTATAACAAACACTTAATGCCCACGAGGCAGTAGGAACAGCAATCGTATTAGTATTTCCCTTTTAGGGAGCTCTGATTTTGTACCAAGCTTTTTATAAGCATGATCACATTTAATCCTTACAACCACTCCACATGGTAAACAACAGTATGGTTCCAGTTTTACAAATGAGGACACCAAGGCTTTGCAAACTTAGGTCATGTGCCCAATGTTAGATGTCTTTACAAAGGACAGTTCTAAGACTTCAAGATAAGCTTCTCTGTTTCCCAAGCCCCCACTTCCAGCCATTCCTTGATAGAACACTCATCTCTAAAGTTTCGGATCCATATGATCCTTGCCGAGGAGATCTAACCAGTCCATCCTAAAGGAAATCAGTCCTGAATGTTCATTGGAAGGACTGATGTTGAAGCTGAAACTCCAATACTTTGGTCACCTGATGCGAAGAGCTGACTCATTGGAAAAGACCCTGATGCTGGGAAAGATTGAAGGCGAGAGGAGAAGGGGATGACAGAGGATGAGATGGTTGGATGGCATCACGGACTCAATGGACATGGTTAGTGATGGACAGGGAGGCCTGGAGTGCTACAGTCCATGGGGTCACAAAGAGTCAGACACGACTGAGTGACTGAACTGAACTGAATTGATCCTTGCCTTGGAGGAGCAAGCTGAGCATCTAGGCTGATAAGAGATAAGAGAACAGTCTTTTGGACTCTGTGGGAGAGGGAGAGGGTGGGATGATTTGGGAGAATGGCATTGAAACATGTATAATATCATATATGAAATGAGTCGCCAGTCCAGGTTCGATGCACGATACTGGATGCTTGGGGCTGGTGCACTGGGATGACCCAGAGGAATGGTGTGGGGAGGGAGAAGGGTTCAGGATGGGGAACACATGTATACCTGTGGCAGATTCATTTTGATACATGGCAAAACCAATACAATATTATAAAGTTAAAAAAATTTTAAAAAAAGGAAAAAAAAAAAAAAAAGAGATAAAAGCATACACCCTCAGGGTCTCAGTATCTTCATCTGTAAACTGGGAATAATATTATCTGACTCATAGAAGCTTTATGGCTCTTCATGGGGATTAAATTGAATAATGTAAGTAAAAGAACTTTGCAAAAAGTTCAGCCTTTTGAAACATAGGTGTTAGATGCAGAATGCATAAATAATGATTTAGTTACATGTCACCACGTGAGTGAGAGTGGCTCTTGTGTGATGCTATGAAATGGGGATGAAAGGTGGGCTCATTTGTGCTCTAAAGGCCTGAGAGTGTGTGCAGTGGTGGAGGCGTGGGCGGAGAGGCTTGGGCCCCGAGGCAGGTGGGAAAGGTTGTAAGTAGGGCAGGCAGAGGGGTGGGGCTTTGGCGGGGTAGTGGCAGACAGGCTGGGAGTCAGCCAGCTCCCTCTCTGTAATCCTGTCCCTGGGGCATCCCAGTAGTCCTTGGGATGCGCTATGACTTGTCTGAGAAGACAAGCGGCCAGGAGCTGCCCTCGCAGTTCTGTTGTAAAAAACCACAAACACTGGTTCAGCTGCACACCTGGCACTTCATTTTACTAAGCCCGGCCATCAGGAGCTTGAATTGGCTTCTCTCTTCTATTTATAGTCATCAGCAACTCTCAGTTCTTTGAGGTTTCCTGCTACGAATGAATGCAGATGGAGGCACAGCCCTCCAGCTTCCCTTTCTCACTACCGTGAAGACAACGCACAGCCCCGGGTGGGAACT
>NW_011494720.1:1531836-1535619 GCF_000754665.1 Bison bison bison
CTGCTGCTGCTGCTGCTGCTAAGTTGCTTCAGTTGTGTCCGACTCTGTGCGACCCCATAGACGGCAGCCCACCAGGCTCCGCTGTCTCTGGGATTCCCCAGGCAAGAATACTGGAGTGGGGTGCCATTGCCTTCTCCTTCTTTTTCCTCGGATCCCATCAAACTGTACTCTGACCAAATAACCAGCAGCTGAGCTCTCTAAACACGCTTATTCCCCTAGATTGGTTCAGAAGACCTGAAAGCCCTTTTGCAAATGGATGAACTACATTTCTGAGACCTTTCTTCCCTCTGCTGTTCATAGAAATAGTCTCAGCGGGGTATTTCCTTTTCAGAAGTTCGAAAAAGGCACGAAGAAATCCACAAGAAACTTTGAGTTTATCTCACAGAAAGCTGTCTTTTATACTCTCATCTTTACTTACCATTGGGGCTTCCCTGGTGGCTCAGACGGTAAAGAATCTGTCTGCAGTGCAGGAGACCTGGATTCGATCCCTGGGTCGGGAAGATCCCTTGGAGAAGGGAATGGCTACCCACTCCAGTATTCTTGCCTGGATAATCCCATGGACAGGGGAGCTTGGTGGGCTACAATCCATGGGGTTGCAAGGAGCTGGACACGACTGAGCGACTAACATACACTTACTATAGCCAGTCATCTGTCAACATTCACTTCCTTAAAACCATGTGCTGTAAAGTAAGAGATGATCACATCATATATGACAATCCATTCGACTATATTTCACCTTAAAACTATGTGACAAATATAGATTTCTTTGAAATTTTGAAAATTCTACTTACATCATTTTTTTTTTTTTTTTGCTTATTTTTGTTTCTACAGTCACCATGTGAAATTGGTGGCACTCAAGACAAAAGGACACACACTGCTGCCTCTGCACCTTTTTAGCAAGAAACACAAAGCCCTTCCCCAAAGTCTCTACCCCTGCCCTGCCCCAGGCTTCCCTGCACCAAATTTTACTAAAGGATATTTAGAGATTACTTAGAATCCAATATAGTTCAATTTGACACACACTGTTCAGTTTTTTTTTTTCCTGATTTTATTTAAGGAATGAGTAATATTTACAAAGGCCCTGCTGTGGTTTATTAACGTCTGTCCAGAGTCTCTGCTCCCAACCGGACTGAAAGTGTCTTAAGTACAATGACGGGTTTGTGCCCGCCTCACTCTAGCGCCGTGGGGGGACTGGGATGCACTGGATATTGTTGTTTAGTTACTCAGTGGTGTCTGACTCTTTGCTACCCCGTGGACAGTAGCCTGCCAGGCTTCTCTGTCCAAGGGGATTCTCCAGGCAAGAATACCGGAGTGGGTTGCTATTTCCTTCTCTAGGGGATATTCCCAGTCCAGGGATCCAACCTGCATCTTCTGTGTTGGCAAGCAGATTCTTCACCACTGAGTCACTTGGGAAGCCCTGCCCTGGGTGTTGGGGGCACAACTGTGTGTGATAGAGCCTGACCTGTTCCTCGATCCTGGGGCGTTCACTATCAGTTATGGTCACTAAGGCACACGGTAGGATATGTGATTATTACACAGTGACCATCATGTCACATATTACAATATGGCGAAGTGGAATGTGATGAGTGCTTCATGAAAAGTCAACATGTGGTGTGGAAGCAAGGAAGGGAATCTATTTCTGGGGGAGGGGTGATGGGAAGGAGGGGTGGAGAGGGAGGAGATGGTTAGAGATGGTTTCACATAGGAAGTAACATTTGCCCATGGCCCTAATGGATGGGTAATGTTTACCTAGGAAGATTTAAGGAAAGACAAGAACGTAAGTAAAGCATGGGGATAAAAGATCTGAGGACTCATTAGCCAGCTTGTGGAAACATGGATGAGAAGAGTGCAGGGGAATGGTGTGAGATTATTTTGTAATTGAGAGTTAACTGTCAGACTTCTGGACTGATGGTGTAGATACTCTAGAGTAGGGCTGGAATGAAATGAAAACTTAACCTTAGGAAAATGCTGTGTAAATTGTAATTCTCAGATGATGAGTGAGCGTGTCACTCTGGAGGTGATTAAACTAGTTCAAGAGAAAGTGAAAAGTGAAAGTGAAAGTGACTCAGTTGTGTCTGACTCTTTGTGACCCCATGGACTGTATATCCCATGGAATTCTCTAGGCCAGAACACTGGAGTGGGTAGCCTATCCCTTCTCCAGGGGATCTTCCCAACCCAGGAATCAAACGGGGGTCTCCTGCATTGTAGGCGGTTTCTTTACCAGGAAAGCCCCAGTTCAAGACAGGTGTGACACAATTTAAAAACTCTTGATTGTTTATGGTTGTAAAGAATATTTTTGTTCCCCAAATAACTAGCATAAAAAGAAGTAGGTTAGGATTCAGAAGATATAACTCTGCCACTGATGTGCTGAATAATCTCAGCAAATAACTTGCATGGTCAAGGCTCTGTTTTCCCAACTGTAAAATGGGCCTAACAACTACCAAACACTGATTAAAGATGCTCCTAGTGATGCAACGAAGATTAAGTGACAGAACTTGAAAAGTTATATATATGTGTTACTCATATATGTGTAAAATGCTATTAACTTGGAATATTTTTCTAGTACAATTATTTTATTTAAACAAAATGTAGAATTAGAAGAGTACATGTTTCTATTAGATTAGATTAAGGTTGTTTTAATTTGTTTGTAGTTATTAAATACGTACTTTGTACTAGATGCTGAATAGTTTTTAAAAAAATATTTTATTGTGGTAAGAACACTTAACATGAGCTCTATTTTCTTAACAAATGGAAGGAAGCCCAAAAGGGAGGGATATATGTGTATATATGGCTGATTTACTTTGCTGTACAGTAGAAACTAACACAATGTGGTAAAGCAACTCTACTTCAAAAAAATTGATTAGCCGTACATACACACGTATCCATACGTATGGCTGAATCCCTTCACTGTTCACCTGAAACTATCCCAGCATGGTTAATTGGCTGTACCCCAATACAAAACAGAAAGCTAAGAAATTAATTAAAAAACTGTTGTTAACTATAGATGTTGTTCAATAGATCTCTCAGTTCAGTTCATTTGTTCAGTCACTCAGTCGTGTCCAACTCTTTGCGACCCCATGAACCGCAGCATGCCAGGACTCCCTGTCCATCACCAACTCCCGGAGTCCACCCAAACCCATCTTCCTTAAGTCAGTGATGCCATCCAACCATCTTATCCTCTGTCGTCCCCTTCTCCTCCTGCCCTCAATCTTTCCCAGCATCAGGGTCTTTTCAAATGAGTCACTTCTTTGCATCAGCTGGCCAGAGGATTGGAGTTTCAGCTTCAGCATCAGTCCTTCCAATTAACACCCAGGACTGCTCTCATTTGGGATGGACTGGTTGGATCTCCTTGCAGTCCAAGGGACTTTCAAGAGTCTTTTCCAGCACCACAGTTCAAAAGCATCAATTTTTCAGCGCTCAACTTTCTTTATAGTCCACCTCTCACATCCATACATAACCACTGGAAAAACCACAGCCTTGACTAGATGGGCCTTGTTGACAAAGTAATGTCTTTGCTTTTTAATATGCTGTCTAGGTTGGTCATAACTTTCCTTCCAAGAAGTAAGCATCTTAATTTCATGGCTGCAATCACCATCTACAGTGATTTTTGAGCCCAGATAAGTAAAGTCAGACAACAGATCTCTGAATTCAGTTCAGTTCAGTCTCTCAGTCATGTCCAACTCTTTGGACCCCATGAATCACAGCACGCCAGGCCTCCCTGTCCATCACCAACTCCCGGAGTTCACTCAAACTCATGTCTATCAAGTCGGTGATGCCATCCAG
>NW_011494720.1:1535863-1536413 GCF_000754665.1 Bison bison bison
TTCCTTCCAAAGAATACCCAGGAATGATCTCCTTTAGAATGGACTGGTTGGATCTCCTTGCAGTCCAAGGGACTCTCAAGAGTCTTCTCCAACACCACAGTTCAAAAGCATCACTTCTTTGGCACTCAGCTTTCTTCACAATCCAACTCCCACATCCATACATGACCACTGGAAAAACCATGCCTTGATTAGATGGATCTTTGTTGGCAAAGTAATGTTTCTGCTTTTGAATATGCTATTGGAGGTGATAGAATTCCAGTTGAGCTATTCCAAATCCTGAAAGATGATGCTGTGAAAGTGCTGCACTCAATATGCCAGCAAATTTGGAAAACTCAGCAGTGGCCACAGGACTGGAAAAGGTCAGTTTTCATTCCAAGCCCAAAGAAAGGCAATGCCAAAGAATGCTCAAACTACCGCACAATTGCACTCATTTCACACGCTAGTAAAGTAATGCTCAAAATTCTCCAAGCCAGGCTTCAGCAATATGTGAACCGTGAACTTCCTGATGTTCAGGCTGGTTTTAGAAAAGGCAGAGGAACCAGAGATCAAA
>NW_011494720.1:1536937-1537561 GCF_000754665.1 Bison bison bison
GAAGAAACACAAGCTGGAATCAAGATTGCTGGGAGAAATATCAATAACCTCAGATATGCAGATGACACCACCCTTATGACAGAAAGTGAAGAGGAACTAAAAAGCCTCTTGATGAAAGTGAAAGTGGATAGTGAAAAAGTTGGCTTAAAGGTCAACATTCAGAAAACAATGATCATGGCATCCGGTCCCATCACTTCATGGGAAATAGATGGGGAAACAGTGGAAACAGTGTCAGACTATATTTTTGGGGGCTCCAAAATCACTGCAGATGGTGATTGCAGCCATGAAATTAAAAGATGCTTACTCCTTGGAAGGAAAGTTATGACCAACCTAGATAGCATATTCAAAAGCAGAGACATTACTTTGCCAACATAGGTTCGTCTAGTCAAGGCTATGGTTTTTCCTGTGGTCACGTATGGATGTGAGAGCTGGAGTGTGAAGAAGGCTGAGCGCCGAAGAATTGATGCTTTTGAACTGTGGTATTGGAGAAGACTCTTGAGAGTCCCTTGGACTGCAAGGAGATCCAACCAGTCCATTCTGAAGGAGATCAGCCCTGGGATTTCTTTGGAAGGAATGATGCTAAAGCTGAAACTCCACTACTTTGGCCACCTCATGCGAAGAGCT
>NW_011494720.1:1537661-1565170 GCF_000754665.1 Bison bison bison
AAGACTCTGATACTGGGAGGGATTGAGGGCAGGAGGAGAAGGGGACGACAGAGGATAAGATGGCTGGATGGCATCACTGACTCGATGGACTGAGTCTGAGTGAACTCTGGGGGTTGGTGATGGACAGAGAGGCCTGGGGTGCTGCGATTCATGGGGTCACAAAGAGTCGGACACAACTGAGCGACTGATCTGATCTGATCTAGGTTGGTCATAACTTTTCTTCCAAGGAGTAAGCGTCTTTTAATTTCATGGCTGCAATCACCATCTGCAGTGATTTTGGAGCCCCAAAAAATAAAGTCTGACACTGTTACCACTGTTTCCCCATCTATTTGCCATGAAGTGATGGGACCAGATGCCATGATCTTAGTGTTCTGAATGTTGAGCTTTAAGCCAACTTTTTCACTCTCCTCTTTCACTTTCATCAACAGGCTCTTTAGTTCCTCTTCACTTTCTGCCATAAGGGGGTGTCATCTGCATATCTGAGGTGATTGATATTTTTCCTGGCAATCTTGATTCCAGCTTATGCTTCCTCCAGCCCAGCGTTTCTCATGATGTACTCTACATATAAGTTAAATAAGCAAGGTGACAATATACAGCCTTGACGTACTCCTTTTCCTATTTGGAACCAGTCTGTTGTTCCATGTCCAGTTCTAACTGTTGCTTCCTGACCTGTATATAGGTTTCTCAAGAGGCAGATCAGGTGGTCTGGTATTCCCATCTCTTTCAGAATTTTCCACAGTTTATTGTGATCCACACAGTCAAAGGCTTTGGCAGAGTTAATAAAGCAGAAATAGATGTTTTTCTGGAACTCTCTTGTTTTTTCAATGATCCAGTGGATATTGGCAATTTGATCTCTGGTTCCTCTGCCTTTTCTAAAACCAGCTTGAACATCTGGAAGTTCACAGTTCACGTATTCCTGAGCCTGGCTTGGAGAATTTTGAGCATTATTAGCGTGTGAGATGAGTGCAATTGTGCAGTAGTTTGAGCATTCTTTGGCATGGCCTTTCTTTGGGATTGGAATGAAAACTGACCTTTTCCAGTCCTGTGGCCACTGCTGAGTTTTCCAAATTTGCTGGCATATTGAGTGCAGCACTTTCACAGCATCATCTTTCAGGATTTGAAATAGCTCAACTGGAATTCCATCACCTCCACGAGCTTTGTTTGTAGTGATGCTTTCTAAGGCCCACTTGACTTCACATTCCAGGATGTCTGGCTCTAGGTCAGTGATCATACCATCATGATTATCTTGGTCGTGAAGATCTTTTTTGTACAGTTCTTCTGTGTATTCTTGGCACCTCTTCTTAATAGCTTCTGCTTCTGTTAGGTCCATACCATTTCTGTCCTTTATCAAGCCCATCTTTGCATGAAATATTCCCTTGGTATCTCTAATTTTCTTGAGGAGATCTCTAGCCTTTCTCATTCTGTTGTTTTCCTCTATTTCTTTGCATTGATTGCTGAGGAAGGCTTTCTTATCTCTTCTTGCTATTCTTTGGAACTCTGCATTCAGATGCTTATATCTTTCCTTTTCTTCTTTGTTTTTCACTTCTCTTCTTTTCACAGCTATTTGTAAGGCCTCCCCAGACAGCCATTTTACTCTTTTGTATTTCTTTTCCATGGGGATGGTCTTGATCCCTGTCTCCTGTACAATGTCACAAACCTCATTCCGTAGTTCATCAGGCACTCTATCTATCAGATCTAGGCCCTTAAATCTATTTCTCACTTCCACTGTATAATCATAAGGGATTTGATTTAGGTCATACCTGAATGGTCTAGTGGTTTTCCCCACTTTCTTCACTTTAAGTCTGAATTTGGCAATGAGGAGTTCATGATCTGAGCCACAGTCAGCTCCCGGTCTTGTTTTTGCTGACTGTATAGAGCTTCTCCATCTTTGGCTGCAAAGAATATAATCAATCTGATTTCGGTGTTGACCATCTGGTGATGTCCGTGTGTAGAGTCTTCTCTTGTGTTGTTGGAAGAGGGTGTTTGCTATGATCAGTGCGTTCTCTTGGCCAAACTCTATTAGCCTTTGCCCTGCTTCATTCCGTATTCCAAGGCCAAATTTTCCTGTTACCCCAGGTGTTTCTTGACTTCCTACTTTTGCATTCCAGTCCCCTATAATGAAAAAGACATCTTTTTTGGGTGTTAGTTCTAAAAGGTCTTGTAGGTCTTCATAGAACCGTTCAACTTCAACTTCTTCAGCATTACTGGTTGGGGCATAGACTTGGATTACTGTGATATTGAATGGTTTGCCTTGGAAACAAACAGAGATCATTCTGTCGTTTTGGAGATTGCATCCAAGTACTGCATTTTGGACTCTTTTGTTGACCATGATGGCTACTCCATTTCTTCTAAGGGATTCCTGCCCACAGTAGTAGATATAATGGTCATCTGAGTTCAGTTCACCCATTCCAGTCCATTTTAGTTTGCTGATTCCTGGAATGTCGACATTCACTCTTGCCATCTCCTGTTTGACCACTTCCAATTTGTCCTGATTCATGGACCTGACATTCCAGGTTCCTATGCAATATTGCTCTTTACAGCATCGGACCTTGCTTCTATCACCAGTCACATCCACAGCTGGGTATTGTTTTTGCTTTGGCTCCATCCATTCATTCTTTCTGGAGTTATTTCTCTATTGATCTCTAGTAGCATACTGGGCACCTACTGACCTGGGGATTTCCTCCTTCAGTATCCTATCATTTTGCCTTTTCATACTGTTCATGGGGTTCTCAAGGCAAGAATACTGAAGTGATTTGCCATTCCCTTCTCCAGTGGACCTCATTCTGTCAGGCCTCTCCACCATGACCTGCCCGTCTTGGGTGGCCCCACAGGGCATGGCTTAGTTTCATTGAGTTAGACAAGGCTGTGGTCCTAGTGTGATTAGGTTGACTAGTTTTCTGTGATTATGGTTTCAGTGTGTCTGCCCTGTGATGCCCTCTTGCAACACCTACAGTCTTACTTGGGTTTCTCTTACCTTGGATGTGGGGTATCTCTTCACGGCTGCTCCAGCAAAGCGCAGCCACTGCTCCTTACCTTGGACGAGAGGTATCTCCTCACTGACACCCCTCCTGACCTTGAACATGGAATAGCTCCTCTAGGCCCTCCTTCGCCTGCGCAGCCACCGCTCCTTGGACGTGGGGTTGCTCCTCTCGGCTGCCGCCCCTGGCCTTGGGCATGGGGTAGCTCCTCCCGCACGCCACCCCTGACCTTGGATGTGGGTAGCTCCTCTCGGAGGCAAGGATACCAATTAAAAAAAAAAATAAAAATAAAAGGCAAAGACTTGTTCAGAGTTGGGAGCTGGCGGGGGGAAGGCCAAGCACACTAAATAATTTAATTTCAGTTACAATAAATCTCAAGCGATAATACTCCACTCCTGAGGATGCTCCCTGGTGGGCAATGTTGGGGCATTTTATTTTAAGCAGAAAAGTACAGGGACAGGGTGACATCATAACATTCAGCATGAGGAACATTGCTCACATTGGTCTGTGGGCCTACCCCTCCAGATTATTTAGCCTTCACAAATCAAGCCAAGAGGTATTTCCAAATTTAGTTTGTGAGGGAAAGGTTTCATAGAAGAATGTTGTTTTCTAGGAAATGAAAAAGCAGAAAGCAAAGTCTCCTGCTTACTATGGCATTCATGTTGCATAAGCAATATTAATAGAGTTGAGTATTAATCATTCAGAGCAGCTCACAAATTATCTATGTTCGGATTACACAGGGCCCTTGCTTCACTTTCTTCTCACCATCTGGGGTCTGTCCATTTGACTCCTCCCTCGGCACTTGGAAGAGAAGCGAAACTGAAGTGCACCAATTTTCCACTTGATAACAGCCATGGTGAAAAGCTCAGTAGGGGAAGGGGTTTATACTGTTAAGCCGAAGAAAGTTTTTGGATTGCTTAAGGCTCCAATTTGTTGATGGGATTTCTAGAATTCACCAACACCGATATTTGAGAATTGAGTACTCTAGACAAGTTTGTAGATTTACGAAAGTGTAACTAACAAGGGCTGTCCTTAAATTTCTTATCCAGCTCTGCAGTTCTAAATTTATTGCCAATTTTGTTTATCAAACTTATTCTCAGAGGAGTGGTATTTGCTAGGGCCACAAGGAAACATCTGTGAGCTTAAACCTTAGAGGCAGATAGCCAATTAGAACATTTGGCATTTAAGGCTTAGATTGCAGAAGAGAAAAATTAATCAAGGAAACCCTTAAAAATATTGAGAAGGCCACTTAAAAAAAGTCTTATCACTGATGAACTGAAGTACTGAGTTCATGTTAATTAAGAAATGTCAGGATTTAATAATGAATCAATGAGGACTGTCATATTATGGCAAGGTTGGATGTTGATGTCAATCTCTGTTGCCAGGATTTATGGCAGATTATATAATAGAATCCTGAGCTCTGTGAGATCAAAGGAAAATGCTGGCTCTCTCTTCATCCATTCTCTTAGGTCAAGCCTACCCAGCAAGAAGCCAAGTTGAGAGTTGAGCAATTATCTGAAGTGGGCAGTAAAGACTGCCAAAACCAGATAATACATAACCAGAAAGTCACCATGGAGGGAAAATGTGGACTGAAAATAGAAGGGAAGGGGGTAAAATGTCAAACAGTTTGGTCAGTGTCCACAGTCCACAGTCACTGGATAACAGCCAACTCCTGGCTTCATGTAATTATCTAGAATGAGTAGAAAGACTAGAGTTAAAAAAAAGATGAATTCATTACCAAGGTTGTTGTATATTTGTGCAAAATTTCTCTGTATCTGAATTGCTATCTGTGACATGCTGATTTTTGAGTAGTCCCAGGGATTTTAGATTAGTATGTGGAGGTGACTGAGGAAGCCCAAGCACTCTATTGTCTTACATGGAGAATACGTTTTAGATGAATTGGACGTTATATTTAATTAACCTTTTCCACCTGCAGCATAGGCTTACGAACTTTCCATTGAAAACCTTGACTCTCCCTTACCTTTATCGTTTCCTTATGTGGTAATTTCTGTATCTCCTTGATGTCCATAGGATTTATCAAGGAATAGTACAAACCCACTGGAACAGGGTTTGTATTATCTTTGGTTAAAAGATAAAAAATAAAACTACCAAAGTCTTAGATCAATGTCAATTTTTTTCTTCTATTTGAAATGGAAACCATAAACTACTTACTCTGAGCAGATGTTTCCTAGACCTAAAATATAGTTGTCATTCCTTGACCCCTATAAATCTGTCATTGTGTACCTGCTAATCTTGAAAACTCCTTAATTCAACATTAAACTTTCCATTTGTTGTTTTTTTATTGAGAAAAAGTTCATAAATTAGATTCCCTGTTGCTTAGAATTAAGAAAAAACACAGTCAGGCTAGTATTACAGAGAGAAAAACAAGTTATGAAGTTAATATTTTTTCACTCTATCATGTCTTGTACTTTGAAAGCCATCGTATACAGCATTTGGGGGAAAAAAAAAACACCCAAAAAATAACCCAGGGCCTTTTTTCAATAGCTCAGGCTGATGTTTGAAATTCACAGTGAAAATTGCCCATGGAATATTCTTGAAGTACTGCTAGGGAGACCATTGGAAACCTTATATAAAGTAAAAATTCAAGAAGAATTTTGCATGAAGTAAGGATTAAGAAAGTTGTTTTGTAAATAATATGAACGTGTGTATTAAGTGGCATTGTTAAATTTCTCACTCACTCTGTGTAGGGACTGCTTTTCCTGTCATAGAGCAATGTCTGAATCTCTGTGATATACCCATATAACACAGCCACCAGAGGTTCAAGTCAGCTTCTGGTGAACTCATGTTTGGAGATGCTGTGGGCCAGCATTTTTTGCTCTAATAGCAAAATTGATCTACAAAAACAGAATTCATCCTATGGACCTGAGTTGGTAGGGTGGGTGGTGGTCTATGAATTTCGCGTGATTGCTTGCTCACGGCATCCATGGTAAATATCTTATGCCTTCCTTAGCTTTGTAAAAGACTATGATCAGGGAGTCATGTGCAGATGTGAGAGCTGGTCCGTAAAGAAGGCTGAGCACCAAAGAATTGATACTTTCGAACTGTGGTGTTGGAGAAGACTCTTGAGGGTCCCTTAAACAGCAAGGAGATCAAACCAGTCAATCCTAAAAGAACCAACCCTGAATATTCATTGGAAGGACTGATGCTGAAGCTGAAGCTCTAGCACTTTGGCCACCTGATGTGAAGAGCCAACTCACTGGAAAAGAACCTGATGCTGGAAAGATTGAAGGAAGGAGGAAAAGGGGATGACAGAGGACAGCAGATGGTTGGATGGCACCACTGACTCGATGGACATGAGTTTGAGCAAGCTCTAGGAGTTGGTGATGGACAGGGAAGCCTGGTGTCCTACACTGCAGTCCTTGGGGTCGCAAAGAGTCAGACACGACTGAGCAACTGAAGAACAACAACGACCAGGAAATTTTGAGCTGAACAGTTACATGAAACATCGATTCACCAAAACTTATTGATAATTGAGACTGCTTTATCTTCAACCACCTTGTTTAATTTATGCAAATAATCAAACCACTTTTAATTATGAAAATGTCTAGAAACCACCCACACAAGCCTTTCCCTCACCGTTAGAAACAAAACGAGGATGCAAACTAGGAGACTTAAGCATACAAACTTCTTCTCATTGTCTAGGATTGTAGCACCACATCTTAGCAAGCTCTTTTTGAGAAAGGATGTAGATATTAATCTGGATTTGGAATCACCACTGAGACATATGTGAATATTTTAGTTTTCTTTCTTTTTTTTTTTCTCTCCTGTCTTCTTCCGTAAATACGTTAGACCTAATTCAGCCATTCGGTTTGAAGGAGGGTTTTTCATTTAGTTTCTCTGATTATCAAATGTGTTTTGCCAGGGGCGGAGCAGTAACTGATCAGGGTAATTGATGTGTTTCTTGAGACCAGGTTCAGGATACAGTCTGTAAGCTACATCCTCTGTATGCACGGTGCGATCCAAGTTTCTTTAGGTGTGATCAGGGATGTTAACCAATGTATCTACAGTGCTCAGTAGTCCACTTCACATACAGAAAGCCCAAACTTTTTTTTTTTAAAGCTCTTCTCCCCCTCAGAGCTCTACCATAGCTACTAGTAAGTAAGAACATTTCCTTATTTGAATTTCACAACCTCCTTTTTCTTTTGCCACTTGTGCTAATAGGAAGCAAAATGTGTGTGTGCTTAAGTGTTTTATAGAAGGATAAAACATTTACAATTTTGTGTTGTTTCAGGTGTATAGAGAATGATCCACTTATACATGCAAATATATACATCAGTTCAGTTCAGTTCAGTCGCTCAGTTGTGTCCGACTCTTTGTGACCCCATGAATCACAGCACGCCAGGCCTCCCTGTCCATCACCAACTCCGGGAGTTCACTCAGACTCACATCCGTTGAGTCGGTGATGCCATCCAGCCATCTCATCCTCTGTTGTCCCCTTCTCCTCCTGCCCCCAATCCCTCCCAGCATCAGAGTCTTTTCCTATGAGTCAACTCTTCGAATGAGGTGGCCAAAGTCCTGGAGTTTCAACTTTAGCATCATTCCTTCCAAAGAAATCCCAGGGCTGATCTCCTTCAGAATGGACTGGTTGGATTTCCTTGCAGTCCAAGGGACTCTCAAGAGTCTTCTCCAACACCACGCTTCAAATGCATCAATTCTTCGGCACTCAGCTTTCTTCACAGTCCAACTCTCACATCCATACATGACCACTGGAAAAACCATAGCCTTGACTAGATGGACCTTTGTTGGCAAAGTAATGTCTCTGGTTTTCAATATGCTGTCTAGGTTGGTCATAACTTTCCTTCCAAGGAGTAAGCGTCTATTAATTTCATGGCTGCAGTCACGATCTGCAGTGATTTTGGCGCCCCAAAAAATAAAGTCTGCCACTGTTTCCACTGTTTCACCATCTATTATATATATATTCTTTTTCAGGTTCTTTTCCCTTATAGGTTATTACAAAATACTGAGTTTAGTTCCCTGTGTTATACAGTAGGTCCTCATTGATTATCTGTTTTATATATAGTGGTATGTATATGATACTCTGAAACTCCTAATTTATACCATACCCTTTCCCTGTTGGTAACCATAGTTTTGTTTTCCATGTCTGTGGGTCAGTGTGTGTGTTTAACTTAACCCTAAAATAGGAGAACATCTTCCAAATATAACCTTCATTTATTCAATTACCTACCTCAAAACAGAGACATGATTCTTATATTCTCAGTCATTGAGAATCCTTTCTATTGAATACAGTTATTCAAAGTGTCAATTGGCAAGTTCATAAGGGGAAAAAAAGCTAATATTAGGTGGACAAGAAACCATTTCACTTTATTTGTGATCACCAAGTAATTGCATTGTTTTTTCTTAAAATTTAAAAGAGAAAATTACTGGCTTTCCAGTCCATTCCTCATTTTTTCCATGGAACATTTCTAAACTAGTTAGCAAAACTCTTGAAAAGCTGTGCATACATTACAGTGAAAATACAAATTGCCACCATTGCCTAGAAGCCAATCTGAGAGGCTATTTATTTAGCAGTTTGTGAATCCAGTTCAGTTCAGTTCAGTCGCTCAGTCACATCTGACTTTTTGCAACCCCATGGACTGCAGCACACCAGGCCTCCCTGTCCAACACCAACTTCTGGAGTTTACTCAAACTCATGTCCATTGAGTCGGCGATGCCATCCAACAATCTCATCCTCTGTCGTCCCCTTCTCCTCCTTCCCCTAATCCCTCCCAGCATCAGGGTCTTTTCCAATGAGTCAACTCTTCGCATGAGGTGGCCAAAGTATTGGAGCTTCAGCTTCAACATCAGTCCTTCCAATGAACACCCAGGACTGATCTCCTTTAGGATGGACTGGTTGGATTTCCTTGCAGTCCAAGGGACTCTCAAGAGTCTTCTCCAACACCACAGTTCAAAAGCATCAATTCTTCGGAGCTCAGCTTTCTTCACAGTCCAACTCTCACATCCATACATGACCACTGGAAAAACCATAGCCTTGACTAAATGGACCTTGTTGGCAAAGTAATATCTCTGCTTTTTAATATGCTATCTAGGTTGGTCATAACTTACCTTCCAAGGAGGAAGCGTCTTTTAATTTCATGGCTGCAATCACCATCTGCAGTGATTTTGGAGCCCCCAAAAGTAAAGTCTGACACTGTTACCACTGTTTCCCAATCTATTTCCCATGAAGTGATGGGACCAGATGCCATGGTCTTAGTGTTCTGAATGTTGAGCTTTAAGCCAACTTTTTCAGTCTCCTCTTTCACTTTCATCAAGAGGCTCTTTAGTTCCTCTTTATTTTCTGCCATAAGCGTGGTGTCATCTGCATATCTGAGGTGATTGATATTTCTCCTGGCAATCTTGATTCCAGCTTGTGCTTCTTCCAGCCCTGCATTTCTCATGATGTACTCTGCATAGACGTTAAATAAGCAGGGTGATAATATATAGTCTTGACGTACTCCTTTTCCTATTTGGAACCAGTCTGTTGTTCCACGTCCAGTTCTAACTGTTGCTTCCTGACCAGCATACAGATTTCTCAAGAGCTTGGTCAGATGGTCTGGTATTCCCATCTCTTCTAGAATTTTCCACAGTTTGTTGTGTTCCACACAGTCAAAGGCTTTGGCATAGTCAATAAAGCAGAAATAGATGTTTTTCTGGAACTCTAATCCAGTACTAGCATGTGATATAAAAGATTAAAGCTCTTCAGGTCTGTAAATACCATGCTATCCTTCAAAACGTTTAAAACCACAGGAAGTCTGAGTCAATGGATTAATACTGGAAGGTTTATTTTTATGTAACCTGCCCAAATTACAAGGGAGGGTTGGGGGGCAGAACCTAGGTTTGTCTGAAATCAGCTAGAGATGCCAGTGGAGTAAACCCTGATTTCTCCAAGGATCAAACTGGCATATAACTACTCAGTGAGGTCACTTCTTCATTGTAGAACTGGCCTGCTTTCCTGACGTATTTCAGGAAAATTTTCCATTAGACCGGCTGTATAGGAAATGGTTTCTTTATTTATAGGAAATGAAGGTTTCTTTATTTTGTGACTAACCAAAATGTTAACATCACCAATGCCAGGCTTGGCCACTGTCCTCAGAAGTGCAGCGGGACTGGTCGGGTCAGTCTTCTGAGAGTGGGGGTGCATTATTGTTCCTGGGTCCATGGAACCTACCGAGCCTGAATGCAAGGGGCTGGCTGTTTAGGTGCTGCTGCTCAGACACTCAATTATGTCAACTCTTTGCGACCTCATGGACTGTAGCTCTCCAGGCTCCTCTGTCCAGAGGATTCTCCTGGCAAGAATAGTGGAGTGCCATTTCCTCCTCCAGGGGATCTTCCTGACCCAGGGATCAAACCCGAGTCTCCTGCATCACCTGCATTGGCAGGCAGATTCTTTACCACTAGCCCCACCTGGGAAGTCCACTGCCTATTTAGAAGCCCTGCAAAACCTCCTCTGGCTTTGGAATTCTAGACAGCTCTAGTTCTAATCCTGTATTAAGAGTCTGAGCACCTATGAAGGAACTCTCATGTGAATCAGAGAACTGAGAACAGGATGAACAGCTGGAGTCTCTTACTTCCAATGAGACAGTGCTCATAGCTACTCACCAGCCTAGTGCAGACATCTAGTTTGGAGAACAAGGAGATAGACAATGAGGAGGAAGAAAGAAAAAGGTTTTTAACCAAAAAATGAATCCTCTACTCAGCTGGGACTGAAGAAAGTAGAGCTAATGCAAACCATTGGGTATTTGGTTCCTACACAATTTTCAAGGCTATTACTCCTTTCCCTCCCATAATTTTCGAGATCTTCCCTGGTGGCTCAGATGTTAAAGAATTTGCCCACAATGCAGAAGACCTGGGTTCAGTCCCTGGGTTGGGAAGATCTCCTGTGGAAGCAAATGGCAACCCACTCCAGTATTCTTGCCTGGAGAACTCCATGGACAGAAAAGCCTGGACAGCTACAGTCCATAGGGTTGCAAAGAATTGGACATGACTTAGTGACTAACACACACACACACACTCCTTTCCTCAACTGTTGGGTTTCTATACACTTGTCAGTCTCGGAATGATCTTGAATTTCTCTTCACTCTTTGAGGTCCTGGATCAGAAGCTGATTATCCTGAAAAGTCCTGAGAGTGTGCTTTTGCTGGGTCTATGAAAGAGGTCTGAACAAAACCACTGAGGTTCTACAGGCCATGAACCTGGGGCTTGTTATTCTTATATCTTGTGTCTCTTGGGTAATAACACCAAAATCACTCCTCCCCAATTTTTATTGCCTTTCTAGTTGTAAATAACACAGAGCATCAGTGTTTCTCCCTCTCTGAAAGTTATTTGGCTTTATGAACAGTAAATGTTGGTCTTGAAAGAATCTAAAGCCTAAGAATAAAATGCATAAAATATGTTAATAGGTTAGTGTAGTGCCCACACGTGGGGTTGTCTGCTACCATTGTTTCTTTCATTTTTAGAAATTTAAAATTTTTTCTTTCTTTATTTTTGGCTGTGCTGGGTATTTGTTGCTGTGTGTGGGTTTTCTCTAGCTGCAGTGCTCCGGCTTCTCACTGCAGTGGCCTCTCGTTGCTGACCCCTGGGTTTTCTCTAGCTGCAGTGCTCCGGCTTCTCACTGCAGTGGCCTCTCGTTGCTGACCCCTGGCTCTAAGGCATATGGGCTTCAGTAGTTGTGGTGCTCAGGCTTCGTTGCTCTGCTGTATGTGGAATCTTCCTGGACCAGAGATTGAATCTGTGTCCCCTGCATTGGCAGGCAAATTTCTAACCATTGGACCACCAGGGAAGTCTTCTTTCTTTTTCTTAAAGATCCAACTCTCTAATTTAAATAATCAATTCTTTAAAGGATTGTTTCTTTTATGATCTTCTTTGCTCATCCCTGGGGTCAGTCAATCAGGTAATAGTAATATTGACAGCAATACTACCCATTCATGGATTGATCCCTTTTTCTGCCCATCATAGTGTTTGCACCTTACAGAGAATACCTTACTTAGTCATTACAACATCTCTAGGAATGGGTATCATTACCCCCAATTTCTAGGGAGGGCTCACTCAGTAATCAAGTGATTTGCTGAGGGTCACCCAGTTATTAACAAGACTTGAAGTTGGAAAAGTAACTTCAGATCTTGGCCACTATAAACATGAATTTTCAGATGATGCTTGCAGGCAAAGGGCTTCAATACTGAAGGAAGTACAGAGGCAGTATTTTAAAAAGTCCCTTCCCTTGAGAACCTTATAATCCACTGAAATGAGGAGCTCAAATTTGCACTGTAAAATATCTGTTTCCCTATTGCCTGGAACAAATTCTTATGATTCCTTTTTTTTTTTTTTTTTACTGTTTAGAACCCATCCACTCAAGTCAAGAGCTCTGAGTGTGAGCCTTTACAGACTTTGGGCAGTGACTTTTCTGGTTTTCATCAACCATCAGTATGCTTTCCTGCCTGTAAATAACACTTAATGGAGTTGACTTATTGTATCTGGGTCAATTTAACTTAGCAAAAAGACAATAGGCGAGGATTAGTTGACTGGTATCCTCATTTACCAAGTTCAATTCCCATTCTGACTTCTCTCTCATGAGTGAACATGTGTCATCAGATTTGATTTCTAGAGAGGTTAAGGGGGTCTTTGGTCAATAAACCACAGCCATACCATCAAGTTTGCTTTGCTAAGTGAGTTTGAAGTAGGTTAATGGTAAACATTATTTTGGGGTTCCCTGGACACATATGAATTAAAGATGGCAGGAGATTACTCAGATGCATGTATGAAGACTGGCAAAGGGAAGGATAATCCAAAAAATTGGTAAATCACACATGAATAACCAAGAATTGAATACAATATAACAATATGTGCTCATTTTCACTATCAAATAAGCTACCTTTATCCTCTCTTCACTCTCCATTTGGGTCAAATTACTTTTCTGCTCTATTTCATTCTTACTGGTATCTATTTGCTATGATTTCTCCTGGTTTTGACTCTATCTTTTGGCTTTAATCTTGTCTCTAAGTAAATTGCAACCCAATAAATATACTCTAGTATCATTTATTGTAATTCCTGGCTTTATGCCAGGAGCAAAGAGAAGGGACTTCTTTTATTAATTTATCTGTCTGGATATGTGCTAACAAGAGCCCTGAATACACACTTTGATTATGGTTGGTTAAGTCTAAAAGATTCAATTTGGTTCATTCAATTTATTTTGACCTGTCTACATTACAATCTTACACAGCTAATTATAGTAGTTTTCTATTCATATTGTTGACCTGACACACAGTAGCAAGATGGATTAGAATTTTCTATCCAGTATGAAGCTATATGTATACAACAGCAACATGTTCTCATAAGAAGTGAAAATCTTAGTCATATGGAAGTTTGGGTTCTATGATACCAAAGACAGCCAGATGCTGGGAGCTAGAATCAGCTGAGGAAATATTCATTTCCACATTTTCTTCCCATTAAAACATGTAGCCATTGTTTGGGCATCTATTTAAGTTCCCCTGGAGAAATGAATGGTTACTCACACCCATATGCTTGCCTAGAGAATTCCACGGACAGAGGAGCCTTGTGGGCTCAGTCCATGGGGTGGCAAAGAGTTGGACATGACTGAGCGACTAACACTTTTTTTTTTTTTTTTTAAGAAGTGATGCTATTGCACACGAAAGTGTAAATAGTTTGGTGCTTTGTCGTTCAGTTGTTAAGTTGTGTCCAACTCTGTGATCCCATTAGCTGATTCCTAAGATGTTGATGTTCACTCCTGCCACCTCCAGCTTGACTACATCCAATTTATCTTGATTCATGGACCTAACATTCCAGGTTCCTAGGCAACGTTTTTCTTTACAGCATCAGACTTTACTTTCACCACTAGACACTCTGCAACTGAGCGCTGTTTCTGCTTTGGCCCAGCCACTTCATTCCTTCGGGAGCTATTACCAATCGCCCTCCACACTTTCTCAGTAGCATACTGGACACCTTCCAGACTAGGGGGCTCATCTTCTGGTGTCGTATCTTTCTGCCTTTTCATACTGTTCATGGGGTTCTCCCAGAAAGAATACTGGAGTGGTTTGCCATTTCTTCCTCCAGTGAGCCACGCTTTGTCAGAACTCTCCAGTATGACCTGTGTATCTTGGGTGGCCCTGCACAGCATGGCTCATAGCTTCAGCTGAGTTACACAAGCCTCTTTACCATGACAAGGCAGTGATCCACGAAGAGGATTTTGCTACTAGTTGAGTACTAAAAAGATTTTTAAGAGTTTCTTGAATTTTGCTCAACACAAGTATGTCGAACACAGTTCTTCCAATTGCTTTGGCAATGGAAGAGATTGGCTGGTGTATTTTAAAGAAATCCACCTGTGTTTCTGTTAATCTTTCTTCAATCCCACTGGACCATGGGGACAAGATGTAGCCTGGAATCTTTGTCAGTGTCTTGGGTTGATGTTTACCTTGTTGGCCTGTTAGGGAAGGTTTTCTGGGATAAGAACAGAAAACCTGTTACTGGTTGTCCTTGCCGTGCCATGAGACCTCACTAGCTCCCTTTGCTACAGGCCTGTTTGTCTTAACACCAGTGCCTTCCCCTTACGATTCAGCTGAAATCTTTCTACCCAGGAGGAAAACCAATGGAGAAAGAACAGAGGAAGTGTTTCCAATTTTGAGAGCTCAGATCGAACTAGAGATATCTGCTCTAACTGGAAATCTGAAGAAATAAACTATGAATGTTATTCACTAGTGCCCAGTCCTGTCCAACTCTTTGTGACCCCATGGACTGTAGCCCACCAGGCTCCTTGGAGATCGAACCCACCTCTCTTGCAGCTCCTGCTCCAGCAGGTGGATTCTTTACCACTGAGCCACCAGGGAAGCCCCCGTACTACATTTTATCTTAGCCAAAAGGCAGAGAGGTGAGAAGTTCAGTAAGGGTAGTATTAAAAAATGACTTTGCTGGTTTTCATAGGAAGGCTTTCTATGTAGCATCTCTGGGCACTGGCTATGTGTGTGATTCATCCTCAAAATTTGAGCATGTGTAGTATTCTCAAATCCTATAGATGCTATTTGAGGGACAAGTTGTTAATCTAGGAGATGCTGGGCTAATGTGTGTGTGCTAAGTTGCTTCAGTTACATTTGACTCTGTGCAACCCTAGGTACTTTAGCCTGCCAGACTCCTCTATCCATAGGATTCTCCAGGCAGTAATACTGGCGTGGGTTGCTGTGCCCTCCTCCAGGGGATCTTCCCAACCTAGGGATTGAGCCGGCCTCTGTTTTGTCTTCCTGCATTGGCAAGCAGGTTCTTTACCACCAGGGCCACCTGGGAAGCCGCATAATGTTAACAAAACCCTAAAATATAACACAAATTTCCATTTGCAAAAAGCATACTTATTACATGTACATACAGAAAGTATATCTTTTATGGATTAAAATTATGTTGTATCTTGGATTTGGATTAAAATATTTGTATAGTATTTGTGAGAAATTTGTATGCAGGTCAGGAAGCAACAGTTAGAACTGGACATGGAACAACAGACTGGTTCCAAATAGGAAAAGGAGTACATCAAGGCTGTATATTGCCACACTGCTTATTTAACTTATATGCAGAGTACATCATGAGAAATGCTGGACTGGAAGAAACACAAGCTGAAATCAAGATTGCCAGGAGAAATATCAATCACCTCAGATATGCAGATGACACCACCCTTATGGCAGAAAATAAAGAGGAACTAAAAAGCCTCTTGATGAAAGTGAAAGTGGATAGTGAAAAAGTTGGCTTAAAGCTCAACATTCAGAATACGAAGATCATGGCAACTGGTCCCATCACTTCACGGGAAATAGATGGGGAAACAGTGGAAACAGTGTCACACTTTATTTTTTGGGCTCCAAAATCACTGCAGATGGTGACTGCAGCCATGAAATTAATAGATGCTTACTCCTTGGAAGGAAAGTTATGACCAACCTAGATAGCATATTCAAAAGCAGAGACATTACTTTGCCAATAAAGGTTCGTCTAGTTAAGTCTATGTTTTTCCTGTGGTCATATATGGATGTGAGTTGGACTGTGAAGAAAGCTGAGCTCCGAAGAATTGATGCTTTTGAAGTGTGGTGTTGGAGAAGACTCTTGAGAGTCCCTTGGACCGCAAGGAGATCCAATCAGTCCATTCTAAAGGAGATCAGCCCTGGGTGTTCTTTGGAAGGACTGATGCTAAAGCTGAAACTCCAATACTTTGGCCACCTCATGCGAAGAGTTGACTCATTGGAAAGGACTCTGATACTGGGAGGGATTGAGGGCAGGAGGAGAAGGGGACAAAAGAGGATGAGATGGCTGGATGGCATCACCGAATTGATGGACGTGGGTCTGAGTGAACTCCGGGAGTTGGTGATGGACAGGGAGGCCTGGCGTGCTGTGATTCATGGGGTCGCAAAGAGTTGGACACAACTGAGCAACTGATCTGATCCGATAGCATATATACAAAATCTGCACACATATGTATATACACATATGCACAGTATGGATTTTGCAAATTGAAATTATGTTTTATCTTGTAGAATTTATTAAATTAATCAGGTGTTGCAACACGCATTTTACCTACAACTCTATTTCTCTCCTTAAAAATAATTTCTAAAGGTGAAAATATAGTGTCCAAAGTCAAAGCTACTTTTAAGGTTCTTGAAAGGGTACTGCCAGATTTCTCTTATTTCCTTCTGAAATATTATATTTCAGAAACTCTCCTTAAAAATTCCAAGCAAAAATTGTCTTAATCGCACCTAGAAATCAAATTATTATTCTATTCGGCCACATCACCCGTGGTCCCTGTCCATGAACTTACCCTATTATTCATTGTTTCTATTAAGATAATGGATAGAATTTTATTTCCTATATTTTCTTCTGTGGTTCTGTCATGTGTAGCTTCTATTATTTTTTGTCTTTCTTCTTCCTTTTTTCCTTCTTTTTTGCTTTGCCTACACTCCTTCAGAGAAACCAGTGAATACAGCTTGGTGTGTTCTATGTATTTCTCCATGGTCACACACTATAATATACACTATTGTACAAGGGAATGGTTCCTACTTATCTTAAAATGTGGGTCAGGCTACACATGCATGAGTGTGTATGTGTGTGTGTATGTGTGTGTGTATTACTCTGTCTTGATTTTCTCACTCTGAAATACATCTTGGAAATTCTGAGTCTGAGAAAGATCCCTTATTCTTTTCCATAGTTGTATGATGTACGAATTTGCTAAAATTTACTCAGGTATTCTGCTATTAATGGACATTCTGTTGTGAATAGTGTTCAACACATAAAAAATGTTTTTACTGCAAGTATCTATAGACACATATTCTTAGCTCTTGGTGGTTTTATTTTTATGGTCTAATTCCCAGAAGTAAAATTACTGGTTCAAAGGATATGTGTATTTTTAAATTTTAATGGGTTTTCCCATATTATTTTCTAAAAATATAACAGCAAATCACATTCCCATTAGCAATGTTTGAGAATATAATTTTCCTCACATTTCCACCAACTCTCCTATTTCTCTACTTCCTAATTTTTGCTAGTCTAAGGAGTAGGCCTTATTAATTTAAATTTTCTAATGAGGTTGAGCATCTATTTATATTATTATGATTCCTATGGATATCCTTATCTATCAATTACCTGTGTATATCCTTGGCCCCTTATATGGTTGCTTTTTTACTTATTAATTTTTAAAGCCTCTTGAATATTATAGATTTTGAAGATTATGTTAGTTAGATCTTTCCCCTTCAACAATTTGTTCTTTGATTTTATTTTTAAATTTTATTCCTCCACAGAATTTTAAAAAATCTTTGATATCACATTTATCTCTCTCTACAGAATCTGGATTGCCTATCTTACTTTACAAGATCTTCCCACCAATTTTCTTAAATTTTCTTCTAATTTAAATTCTAAATTCTATTTTTTCTATTTTTAAATATTTTAGTATTTTCCCATTTGGAATTTATTTTTCTATAAAGCTTGCAGTTCTAACTGTATTTTCTTTTAGATGGATAGCCAATTGTTTAAGCACCACATAGCCAGTGAACTGTCTTTTCTCTAGTAAATTAAATTTTCACATATACTAATATCTGTTTAAAGTTTTTTCTCTGTTTATCTATTGCCAGGCCTTTGATTGCTTTGTATATAACTGCTTTGTGTAATATGTTTTAATATCTGTCAGGTTAAAGCCTCTCCCCTATATTCTTCTTCTTCTTAATTTGGTCTAGTTTTCAACACTTAGAATTCCATATATATATATATATATATATATATATAGTTCCATATACATTTTAAAGGAATTTTATTAAAAATAATCAAATAAAAGCAAAGCATACTGGTTTTATGGTTATAATTAACTTAAATATGTGTTCTAATTTTCAGTGATTTTGTGGTCTTTACATTTGTTTAGATCTTGTGTTAGTTTCTTTGACAGGATTAATTTCTTTATACAGGTTTGGCCTCATATCTTTCTTGTTATATTTACTTTTAGAATAAAAGTAATCCAGTAAGAGGAATAAAACTGGAAGGAAATGTATCAAACCATTGACATTAGTTGATCCTGGTGGACTAGGATGAATAATTTTAGCTTCTTCCACTTTTATTTCCCAACTTTTCCATGTTAATCATGCGTTATTTTCATAATGGTAAGAAGTCAATAAAATTTATTTTTTGAAAGGAATTGGAATAATAGTGTCTTGGAAAAAATCTCTTTGTTAGAAAGAGTTTTACAAGTTGGAATCAAGATTTCTGGGAGAAGATGACACCACCCTTATGGCAGAAAATAAAGAGGAACTAAAGAGCCTCTTGATGAAAGTGAAAGAGGAGAGTGAAAAAGTTGGCTTAAAGCTCAACATTCAGAAAACGAAGATCATGGCATCTGGTCCCATCACTTCATGGGAAATAGATGGGGAAACAGTGTCAGACTTTATTTTTTTGGGCTCCAAAATCACTGTAGATGATGATTGCAGCCATGAAATTAAAAGACGCTTACTCCTTGGAAGGAAAGTTGTGACCAACCTAGATAGCATATTCAAAAGCAGAGACATTACTTTGCCAACAAAGGTCCATCTAGTCAAGGCTATGGTTTTCCTGTGGTCATGTGTGGATGTGAGAGTTGGACTGTTAAGAAAGCTGAGCTCCGAAGAATTGATGCATTTGAAGTGTGGTGTTGGAGAAGACTCTTGAGAGTCCCTTGGACTGCAAGGAGATCCAACCAGTCCATTCTAAAGGAGATCAGCCCTGGGTGTTCTTTGGAAGGACTGATGCTAAAGCTGAAACTCCAATACTTTGGCCACCTCATGCGAAGAGTTGACTCATTGGAAAAGACTCTGATGCTGGGAGGGATTGAGGGCAGGAGGAGAAGGGAACGAAAGGGGATGAGATGGCTGGATGGCATCACTGACTCGATGGACGTGAGTCTGAGTGAACTCCGGGAGTTGGTGATGGACAGGGAGGCCTGGCACGCTGTGATTCATGGGGTCGCAAAGAGTCGGACACGACTGAGCGACTGAACTGAATTGAACTGAAGAAAACATTTTCCTTATCATTCACCATCTTAACCGTAGCATCTAACAGGTATCTAGAAGCACTCTGAATATTTGGTGAATGAATGAATTTTATAAAACATTATAACAAAATGTTGTAACACCGCATTTGCAGAAGAAATGAAAATGTATTGGTTTCACAGTATGAAAAGAGAAAGTGAAATTCAACAAAAATGTCTTGGTGGTGGTGAGAATATGCAAAGATACATCTCCACTTCTATGAATCAGTAATAAGATGTATAGAGGAGGCCAATTCTTTCCAGAGGGTTCTATCTGGAGAGGAAGCATGATATTGATCTCTTTATTCAAAAGATGAGAAACACAACTTTGAATTGCAACTAAAAGTCACATCTCATCATCTTACTGCTACAACACCTAACACAGAGACCAGCACTTAATAAGGGCTTATGGAGTACTAGCAGAGTAATTAAAAATATTGGATTGTTTTTGGTGAGCAAAGAACTGAGCATTATTAGGTTGCTGCTTAGTCGCTCAGTCATGTCTGACTCTTTGCGACCCCATGGACTGTAGCCCACCAGGCTCCTCTGTCTATAGGATTTTCCAGGCAAGAATACTGGGATGGGTTGCCATTTCCTTCTCCAATTATTAGGCTTCTCATTTAAAAAACATTCATGAGGTTTCTATCTATTACTAATATATTATACTAGTGAGAAGTATTATTCAAGGACTGAGATAAAAAGTCCTCATCTGTCCTTGCCAGTGGGTTGAATGTGGAGGTGATGGAGTGGTTTTACTATCTAAATGACTGAAAAATAGGTTATGGTGCCCCAAAGACATTTTTGTTGCTTGCTGACAGTTAGTAGTGTCTGTTTAAAACACATGGTTTTATTGGGCCTTAAAAATATCTTTCAGTTTCGTTCTCATCAGGACAAGAGATGAGCTGAGGAAGGTGGATTGCGGCTCACTATTTTGTTGGAAGATTTCAACTTCATTCCACCTCTCTCCAGATGAGTGCTCTTTGCAGTTTTTCCTTTTCTTTTTCTCATTCTACCATTTTGCTTCCCCCTTCTTCCTTATCTTCAAGCTTCTTTTCTTGTTCCTCATTTTTGGAAGGGTGAAGAAGCAGCCTGAATCAGGATGAGGTGGGAAAAAGAGAAAAGAACCCTAAACTTGCTAGTTCTTCATTCTTCCCTGTGTCACCTCCTTTTAATCAAGCTCTGCCTTTATCTACAGTCTCAGACAATCCAGTTTATAGTATTCAATCTTGCATTCAGTAAGTATTGAGCTCCTACTGTGCCGGGCGGTGTTTTGGAAGCTCAGCTTCAGGAGCGAGCAACATAGACAAAGATCTTGCTTTTATGGAGCTTACATTTTATGGCAGAGGGAGGCAGATGATAAACAATAAGCTTGACAAGTGGGTATAGACGTCAGAGGTGGAAAGTACTCTGGCAAAGAGCAAAAAAGGAAGGTAGAGAGTGGAGGGGCTAGGTGGGCGTGGAGGCAGGATGTGGCAAGTTGGTTAAGGTAAACTTCACTGAGAAGGGAGCATTTGGACAAAGACACGGATGAGATAAGGAAGTAAGATAATGAGTATCCAGGGAAGAACTTCCCAGGCAGAGGGAAGAGCTGGTGCTAAGCCTTGAGGAGTAGCATTCTTCATCGGAGGCCAGTGGGCTTGGAGCCCATTAGGGGAGAGAAGGTCAAAGGAGGCAGGAGGGGATGGGGTAGGTAAACTGCTTTTCAACTGGGGAGTGGAAAGAGTAATGCTTTGGATAAATTTAAAGAAAACTTTCTTAAATTTATTTTCACATTATCTATAAAACATACTTTCATGTAAAAACTTGGTTAGCAAGTAGATGGCTAGGTGGTTGACATTTCCTCAGAGCTCCTCTTGATGAAGGTGAAAGAGGAGATTGAAAATCTGGCTTAAAACTCAACATTCAAAAAACGAAGATCATGGCATCTGGTCCCATCACTTCATGGCAAGTAGATGGGGGGAAAGTGGAAACAGTGACAGATTTTATTTTCTTGGGCTCCAAAATCACTGCAGATGGTGACTGCAGCCATGAAATTAAAAGACACTTGCTCCTTGGAAGAAAAGCTATGATAAACCTAGACAGCACATTAAAAAGCAGAGACATCACTTTGCTGACAAAGGTCTGTATAGTTAAAGCTTTTTCCATTAGTCATGAATGGTTGTGAGAGTTGAGCCATAAAGAAGGCTGAGAAAGAATTGATGCTTTTGAATTGTGGTGTTGGAGAAGACTCTTGAGAGTTCCTTGGACCGCAAGGAGATCCAACCAGTCAACCGTAAAGGAAATCAGTCCTGTGTATTCATTGGAAGGACTGATGTTGAAGCTGAAGCTCCAATACTTGGGCCACCTGATGTGAAGAGCTGACTCACTGGAAAAGATCCTGATGCTGGGAAAGAATGAAGGCAGGAGAAGGAGGCGACAGAGGATGAGATGGTTGGCATCACTGACTCGATGGACATGAGTTTGAGCAAATTCCAGGAGCTAGTGAAGGACAGAGAAGCCTGGAGTGCTTCAGTCCATGGGGTCACAAAGAGTCAGACACAATTTAGCAACTGAACAGCAACAACAAAGCTCCAGGTAAGCTTTGTTTTGTAAATTTCTCTTCCGTTTTTATTTACCAATAGAGAGAATTGTAAGGGAGTCACAAAAAACCAAAGCTGTGTTCTCCTAGAGCAGCTCAGATAAAAATATGTTCCAGTTATCACTGAGTTTTGTTCTGTATTTCTCTTTAATGTTTGAGGGGGTAGAAGTACAGGACCTAATGATTGTTTAGAAATGTGACTCAGCTAGTTTCATGACTCAACTGGTAGCTTTCAGGGAGAATATAAGGTCAGAATCTAGTGGTTGATAAGAGTACAGAAGAGAGCACGGATGCACACATGTCCAGCAGGAGGACCAGGGTAACATACCAGAGAAGAGGCAACAGGAAGCATGTCTGAGTAACAGTGTAGGATTTGGCATGATGAGGGGGCAAGTGGTTCATCACAGCTGGAGCTCAGGGTTCTGTGGACAGACTGGGAGGAAGCTGATCACTCGGGGGCTTGTGATGACCCAGGAGGTTACCAAAACTCAAATTAAGAAAAATCAGATACAAGTCTAGAAAGAGCACTCCACCTGGAGTATGAGAGTGAGGGAGTGGATAATTGATGGAGTGAGATTCTTGAGGGGACAGGAGAGATTGGACCATTTAAGTTCTGTGGATATTTTAAAACAGAATTTTTGGCAGCAAAACTGGGACAGACATACCAACCCTTTGGAAATGATGAAGCTAAAATGTTTGGAAAAGAAGTCAGATTATTAACTTGTTTATCGTCTATGCATTGAGTGTCTCTGCTCAGACCTAGGTGGCTGCCCAGTGCTCCGAGTACAAGTCAATGTGGAAAATGCTGGATTCCGACTCCTCTTTCATAGAACCCCAGTTCAGCAGACTCAGTGGTTTAGAGTTGGAAATACGGGCTCTTGGTGTATCCATGATAACAGGAATGCACTCTTATTCAAAAGCGATTCATTCCTCCAACGAGTGTTCGTTAGATAAATGTACGTGGCACTGCGGTAGGTTTTCAAGGAGCTAGCTGTATATGCCAGGGATGTTTCACTTTATTTGAAGTGAGTCACAGATGTAAACTAGTCAAGTATAATTCCAGGCAAAGTCTGATTTGCTTTCCAAAAGACAGTGACACATTTGTTTCCTAAGAGATTGGCCTGCCCTGGTGGCATTGGGAGAGTCTTGTTTGGGAGATTGATTATAGTGAGGACCTTGGGAAATAATTGGGAATAACTGAGGCAGAGGAGGGGTATATCTGAGAGGATGGTGACAGCTCTTGAGCAGGAGATGAGTAGCTTTGGGGTGAGCACAGAGGGTGTAGGATGCTAGGAGGGCCGCGAGGAGTGAGGGCTTGTTCTGGAGCAAGTACATGGGCTCTGACTGTGGAAACTTTGACAGACCTGCCTGCTAAGACGTGTTGACTTCCTCTGTAGGTGACAGACAGTCATTAGCGCTCCTCAAACAAGAAAGTGACATGCCTAAGAGCCAGGATTTCCACTGAGTAGTCCCCAGATATAGGGAGGATTAGATTAGAAAGAGCCGGGCCTCAGGAGAAGGCAGGGACGATGCAGAGAAAGAGACAGATGTGGATGGAGACAGAAGAAAGAGCAAAGCTCTGTGAGTTGGGAAAGCCTTTGGTGGAAAAGAGAGAGGACATTTGAATGAGCATGGCTGAGAGGGAAGTGCATTCAGATGAAGCACTGTAGACCCTCCTCCAGTAATAGCTCCGGCACTAACACGCCCAAGTGTCTGTAAATCCCTTTCTGGGCTTGAGAAACTTCAGAGTCTTGCTATATTGAAATGCAAACCTAGAATTCTCTAAACCCATCACCTTTCCATAAAGCAGTAATATCTCTTACAGGTATTGTGTATCTTTGCATGAAACCACTGAGCCAAAATCCTGTTGAAAATGAATTCGTTATCTGAGTGACATGTCACTTTATAGTTGATGTAAAGGAAGCTTGGGAGGCAGAGTGTTAGGACTTTTAGCAATGTACGTTGCATGACATTTATTATAGGCCATTCTCTACCCTGGAAAGCTCATATAAATGTGGCAGTAATATAAGCTACATGTCACACTAGTGTAGGAACATCTACAAAGTGTTAAAGGTTAGATCATTCCAGGCTCTCGGTGATAAAGAACTATGCATGTGTGCATGCTTAGTCACTCAGTCGGGTCTGACTCTTTGCAACTCCATGGACTGTAGCCTGCCAGTCTCCTCTGTCCATGGGATTCTCCAGGCAAGAATACTGGAGTGGGTAGCCATTCCCTTCTCCAGGGGATCTTCCCAACACAGTGATCGAATCCACATTTCCTGCATCTCCTGCATTGGTAGGCGGATTCTTTACCACTGAGTTACCTGGGAGACAAAGAACTATGTAGTTCTTTGAAAAGTGCTTTTTTGCATCTTGCCAATATCATACATTTTTGATCTATGGATTAGGAAGGGGATGAGGTTGGGCATATGGAGCTGTTTAGAGAGAAGCCCTTTAGATTACATAAAATGTAACTAGGAGTTTTTGGCTCAATTCAGAAAATCCACTTCTTGAGAAACTGCTAAAATGACAACAGAGGACTGAGAAAAAGGCACAAATCCATAAGAACAAAGATTACAAGAGAGGAGATAACAGCAAGCTGGAGTGATACATGAAATTCTAGGATGCGAAAGCTGGTAGATGACTGGTAACCCAGAAAGGGATTGGATTTGGAGGTAGCCATTCTCCCTGAAGATGAGGGTTGGGATGGGGCTGAAAATAGAACTCACTGAAAATCTTCAAAAGGAGAAATGAGAGCCACAGATGCCCTTCCAATTTCTGAATCATTTACAGTTTAGTGGAGAAGGTAAAAGTCTTCCTGAAAATAGAGTGAAGGCTGTCACACTGAATGTGAGACCCTCCACCCCTTGCATCTCAGTACTGACAGCAAGGCTTGTGCCATCCAGGCAACAGTTTGTAGGAGCTGTCTCTGAGGAAACAGTCTAAAAGAAAGGACCCTCAGAAACCGACATCAAGAGAAAGGACCCTTGGAAACTGACATTGAGTTTCTATGAAATGGTGAGGTCCCACCTGATTAGAGATGCACATGTAGGAATATGACTTGGATAATCAAGGAACACCAGACAACACTGGTAACATGAGAGATAGACACCCAAATACACAAATAAGTACATACACACACATGTACACACATACTCCAGTTCTGTTGGAAGAACTATGTAGGATGAATAAAGTCTTGTATCTTTCTTGAGCTACTCTATGCCCAGAGGAATGGTTGCATGTTTGTGGCCAAGCTAACTGTAAGACAGAGCTTTGTGAGGCAGAGAAAATCTAGTTGGTTTGAGCAGCATCAGTGCTTGGACTGGTTTCCTCTTGGTCTCTGTACCTGGCTCCTTCTTATCTTTAGATTTAAATCCAGAGTTGTTATGGGTGGTAACACCTGGAACAAATCTATGGATGTTTTTGTAATCCATTTTCCAGGAATCCCATAAAACCTAGGAGAAGGCATTTATTTTGTTATGCTAAAAATGAAATGTTCTGATTTTAAGTATTTTATTCTGTGTTGTCAACAAACGAAATGAGAGAACACATTGGCTGTCATCCTACGCATTTGCCTCAAACTTTATCATTGTTATTCTGAGCATTTGCGTAATGGATCATATTCAGAATGAAGGATTTAGAAGGATGAGCTTTCATTTTGTGTGTGTGAGCCCATGGAAGGCTTTCTGCCATAAATTTATGGCAATTTCCCACTTCTGGCCACTGATTAAGGAATTGTAGGCTCTTCTCCATGACAATTCTTTGCTGAACAATATTGCTATACCACCATTCGTGTGTTTTGGGGTCACGTGGAGGTGGTACGCTTAATTGGATCCCTCTAGTATTATAAAACTCCAAGAACACAGAATTTATTCAAAAGTCTTGAGTCTTTTTGTTTGCTTTGCCGGGAAACCTTATGGTTATATCCTTTGATTTGGGACTATAGACTTTCTGGGTAAAGTCTCTAGTTCTTAGTTTCCTGGGTAAATTCTTGGGAGTTGGTAAGACTCCCAAGACTACTCTTTATTATACTTTTCCAATTAATAGGGGAAAAGTTATATAAATCTTAGATTTCTAAGACCTTGGGTTATTGCCTCTACTTGTCTATTTCTTATCCACTAATTGTGGCAACATGTCGTGTATAAAACAAATCACAGTTTTACATGTGCATCAAGCATTTCCTATGTGGAAGGCATTATAAAGAGAAAAGCAAAGAAATATAAATTATGAGTATTTGTTGTCTTAGAGTGAGTGTTCTAATTGGGGATATGAGTTGTGAAAAGTAAAATAACAAATATTTACATAATACACACAGTTGGCAAGCATTATTGACTAATTATATGTCAAAAATATTATAGAATTCAAGGCAAGAGAAATGAACTTAAATTGAGTTGCATAAAGAGAAATTTATGAAAGCATATAACTGTGTTGGAGGAGTGGATTTGGGTAGCAGGCGAAGGAAGGGTGGAGTAAAAATAAAGAGGTGGAAACCCTTGCAGTATATTTGAAGAACAGAGGGCAAGGAAGTCAGGTATATGCGGGAGGGGCACCCTCAATCCCAACCTTCTGGACCCTTCAGGGTGCTTGTGTCTTAAGAAGCTGAAACCAAATCTGACTCACTTGGGCAGAAAAGTAATTTACAGTACTGGACCTTCCAACTCATGAAAATGATACATCTAAAGAAGGCTGAGCACTGAAAAACTGATGCTTTTGAATTGTGGTGTCAGAGAAGACTCTTGAGAGTCCCTTGCACAGCAAGAAGATCAAACCAATCAATACTTAAGGAAATCAACCCTGAGTATTCACTGGAAGGACTGATGCTGAAGCTGAAGCTCCAATACTTTGGCCACCTGATGTGAAGAGCTGACTCATTGGAAAAGACTGATGCTGGGAAAGACTGGGGGCAAGAGAGGATAAGATCATTGGATGGCATCATTGATTCAATGGACATGAGTTTGAGCAAACTTTGGAAGATACTGAAGGACAGGGAAGCCTGGTGTGCTGCAGTCCATGGGGTTGCAAAGAGCTGGATACTACTCAGTGACTGAACAGTAACAAATCATTTATTTAGGTCTCATTTAATCTCTCTTTAATATTTACAATTTGAATAGTTTTCTATAAACTAGAAGATTTAAAATCTTTTAAATCCTTTTAAAATTTATTTTTATTGAGGTATAGTTGAATTGATGAAAGTGAAAGAGGAGACTGAAAAAGTTGACTTAAAGCTCAACATTCAGAAAACGATCATGGCATCTGGTCCCATCACTTCATGGCAAATAGATGGGGAAACAGTGTCAGACTTTATTTTTTTGGACTCCAAAATCACTGCAGATGGTGATTGCAGCCATGAAATTAAAAGACGCTTACTCCTTGGAAGGAAAGTTATGACCAACCTAAATAGCATGTTCAAAAGTAG
>NW_011494720.1:1565270-1579176 GCF_000754665.1 Bison bison bison
GACATTACTTTGCCAACAAAGGTCCGTCTAGTCAAGGCTATGGTTTTTCCAGAGGTCATGTATGGATGTAAGAGTTGGACTGTGAAGAAGGCTGAGCACCGAAGAACTGATGCTTTTGAACTGTGGTGCTGGAGAAGACTCTTGAGAGTCCCTTGGACTGCAAGGAGATCCAACCAGTCCATTCTGAAGGAGATCAGCCCTGGGATTTCTTTGGAAGGATGATGCTAAAGCTGAAACTCCAGTACTTTGGCCACCTCATGCGAAGAGTTGACTCATTGGAAAAGAGTCTGATGCTGGGAGGGATTGGGGGCAGGAGGAAAAGAGGACAACAGAGGATGAGATGGCTGGATGGCATCACCAACTCGATGGATGTGAGTTTGAGTGAACTCCGGGAGTTGGTGTTGGACAGGGAGGCCTGGCGTGCTGTGATTCATGGGGTCGCAAAGAGTCGGACACAACTGAGCGACCAAACTGAACTGAACTGATAGTTGAATTATATTGCTGTGTTAATACTGCTATACAGCAAAGTAACGGTTCTACATATATATATATTTCATATTCTTTTCAATTATGGTTTATCATATTGAAAAAAGGATATTGAATATAGTTCCCTGTGTCATACAGTAGAACCTTGTTGTTTATTCATTCTAGGTGTACCAGTTTGCATCTGCTAATCTCAGACTCTGACTTCTATCCTCTCCCACCCCACACCCTCTTGGTAACTGTCAGTCTATTCTCCGTGTCCCTGCCTTTGTTTCTGTTCATAGATGGGTTCATTTGTGTTATATTTTAGAGTCCACTTATAAATGATATCATATGGCATTTGTCTTTGTCTTTCTGAGCTACTTCATTTAGTATAATAATCTGTAGATGCATACATGTTGCTGAAAATGGCGCTATTTCATTCTTTTTAATGGCTGAGTAATATTCCATTGTGTGTGTGTGTGTGTGTGTGTGTATGTGTGTATATATATGTGTATATATATGTATCTATATATTATATATATATACTATTTATACTTCTTTATCCACTTATCTGTTAGTAGACATTTAGGTTATTTCCGGGTCTTTGTAATGAATTCCTTCTTGATCCTCTGCTTTCCTGCTAGTCTAGTTTTTACATCCTGAGTTTTTGAGGACCCAGACATTGGGCTCCTGCCTTCTCCCTGTTCTTTTTCCTAGAGCCAGGGCCAGGCATGCTGGTCCCCAACTCTGTCACTGGAGCTTCTTTTCCTGCTCCCTTGGAGCCTTGATGCTAACTATCTGCTGGTTCTGCCCTGACTCCTGCTTCTTTCCTTGCTCTGCCTCTCAGATTCTGCCTGCTCATCACTCTTGACAGGAACTCCCTTCCTTGTTTTATTGGCCTGTTCTGGCCTGTTCCCAGGTCCTGCTCTCTCTGATCATCTTCTTTTATTCTGATCCAGCCTTTAATTATCCACAGCTGATTTGTCCTCAAGGTCTACCTTCTCAGAGGGACTCAAGTTCCAGCTTCTTCAAGTCCTGTAGCTGGCGCCTGTCTCATGTACATCATCTGAAATCATCACTACTTCCTTTTTGGTATTTCTCGCCTTTCTTGATCTAGATTTGGACTTACTGCATGGATCATTAACAAATAAATATGTGTCTCCACAACTAATCACTTCCAATTTGGAGTTCAGTCTAGTGGATTACAAGGAAATAATAGCTCATATTGAATGACTTGACCTCACCAATAGGAACCAGGATCCCTGTGTTTCATGGACATGTGATAATATGATGTTTATTAGAATAACGTGTGGTACTTAAAACATTCCTACTTGTCTTCCCTGGTGAAATGTTCATCCTAATCTTTTCTTTTATCTCTGAGACCACTTTTACACAATTTTAATAGGTCATTAAATTAAATAGATTCAATTTTCTCTGTCTAGCCAAACTACAAATAGAAGAATCTCTGTATAAAACTAATAATGAAAGACATTTTGCCTGCCTCTTTTCTCTAGAAGGGTGTCTGCATGTCACCCATTAGCGAGGGGCACATTTTTGCTTTGTGCCCCTTTTCTTCTTTCTCTGTTCCAGGGAAATTGATTAGCAGACACAACTGTGGGTGTAGATGTGGTTTTTAATTTTTTTTTTTTTTTAAGAAAGAATTGGGCTTGGCTGGCACCTGGAACTATGTGGAAATGGAACAGCTCTTGGCAGCATGCACATGACAGCCTAGCACAGAGTCACACCAGAGGTGGTTTGCGATGTCGCCAGGTCTCTGCATCTTGGAGGCAGTGATTCCTGCCCCCTGTCCACTACAACACCCCCTCTTCCCCCCCACCCGCCTCCACCATCACAGTCTTTGTATAAACTCTCGGGGAGTTTACTCAGGACCAGCGCCTCAGTTAGGACTTAGCCATGATGGAATACTGACTATATTTTAGCTGGACTTCATGGGATGCTGGGCTTCCCAGGTGGCGCAGGGGTAAAGAACCTGCCTGCCAGTGCAGAAGACGTAGGAGACACAGGTTCAATCCCTGGGCCAGGAAGATCCCCTGGAGGAGAAAATGGCAACTCACTCCAGTATTCTTGCCTGGAGAATCCAATGGACAGAGGAGCCTGGCGGGCCACAGTCCATGGGGTTGCAAACAGCTGGACACTGAATACAGGCACACATGGGATACTAGTCAATAATCACTGTGAGATCGACTTGCAGGGTCTTTGGCTTTTAATAATCTTCATCATCTTCCTTCTTCCTTTATCAGGGAGATAACATAAGGTGTCTGTATTACCACTGCCATCATGCAACTTTAAGGATGGGATAGAAGTTAAATCTACAGTTGTGCTTTGATAGGCTATAGTGGGTATCTGTGGAAGATGCTGTTTTCCCACTCATCGGAAAAAGAAATCACCAGTCCTAGTGAAATGGGCCCTCTGTGAACTAGAAGACAGGAAGCAGACTGGTTATGTGGAATTTTGAGCAATGAGAGAGAACCACCCCCTTTATCCAATCGTTAGACCAGTGTTATCAACCGGGCTGCTGTTTACTTTGAAAGCGAAAGTGTTAGTCGCTCAGCCTTGTCCGACTCTTTGCAACCTCATGGACCGTAGTCCCCCAGATTCCTCTGTCCATGGGATCCTCCAGGCAAGAACACTGGAGTGGGTAGCCATTCCCTTCTTCAGGGGAGCTTCGAGACCCAGGAATTGAGCCTGGGCCTCCTGCATTGCAGATTGTTTACTTTGAGCTTTTTCACAATTTCTTTTTAGAAAGATAAAATCTGAAAATGTTTATATATGGTAACATTTTAGAGCAGAGTTTTAGAAAACTATGCTTTTCTAAGATAACATTTTTATTTCAATTATAATTGTCACTCTAAACAGCCAGTCAAGCTCATAGGTAATCAGTCTCATCAGGCAGTTGATTTACATTGTAAAAATATATGAATCATTAACCTAAATTTAAAAAGTAACTGATATCTCCTTGTTACATATTGTATGTGATACCTTTTGTCAGAGAGGTTAAAAGTGGTTTCACAGCCTTGCCAATAAAATTCCAAAGAAGTAAGAACTTACTTATATTTGCTAATTGAAGTTATTCTGGTTATGATCAAGAAACCCTGGCTGTGTCTCTGATGAAAATAAAAGGATTTTTCACTTTCAAGATTTTCTTAAGGGTAAATAGGGCTCCCTTGATTTTTCTGGTGTGTAGATAATTATACAGGATATATACAACTCATGCTTTTATGCTGCTGCTGTTGCTAAGTCGCTTCAGTTGTGTCCGACTCTGTGCGACCCCATAGACGGCTCCCTAGTGAGTGTTAATTCAATTTGGTTATCTTTTCGGTCTGCTTTTTGCATTTAAAGAGAATTTTTTCGTAGTGCCTTAACCCAGAAAATTAACTCCAATGATAAAAAAAGACTTGGGTTTTCACGGAGGTTAGCAGGGGGCATATTTTGGGAAAAGGATTTTTTTTTTTAAAGGCATCAGACCCAATTTTGCAGACTGTGGCTACTCTAAGCATGACCTGTGATGGACAGTATTAAACATGATACTGAGTTTGAAAGGGATGACTGCCTTTGGATAAGAGAAGAGCTACAGGTTTTTGACCTTGTGAGTCTGACGTTCCAGCCCCATCTCCCAAGGCTGTCTGCCCACGTGCTCTGTGCCCCAGTCCACCTCCCTCCTCCTGTGAACGACACCGTTTGTTTCTCTCATTCCTTCATCTTGGCAGTCTCATCTCCTCTGGACCTGTGAAAAGCCTAGATAAAAATAGCAGACAACATTCACTTCTGAAGCACACTGTATATTGTGAGGTGTTCTAGGTCCTTGATACATACCGATTCTTGTAATCTTCACAATAACCCAGTGATAGAGGTTCTAGTCATACTCCCATTTTACAGGAGGGAGTTGGGGCCTTAAGGGACTAAACAGTTTGTCCAAGATCACATGGTTAGCAAGTAGTGGAGCCAGGACTTGTACCCAGGAGTATAACGGAAGAACCCATGTTATTGGTCACCACACTATCGTGCACCTTGAACTCACATCAAATATATAGCACCATCATGGCATAATTAGCCAGCAGCATGTTGATCTCTTTGCTTAATTGTTGCTACTTATGATGAAGAATAGGCACCATTTCCGGTACCTGGAGTCACACACATAGTAGCTGCCCTATAACATTAATTATTGTCATCATTGTCATCCTCTTCATCTACCACTTATTAGGCACATTTATGTGTCAGGCACACTTCACATAAATTAGATTTAACTTTCACAATGATCATAATGAGGTTCATCTTATCCCTATTTTATTGTTGAAAAGACTTTGCCTTTAGGAAGTGGCAGAAATAGGAGTTTAAGACCCCTCTAGTGAGTTCCAGAATTCTTTCCCTTAACCATCGTACATTATATACTCAATAAATTAAGAAAATTAAAAAGGAACTGAATAGGTAAGAAAAAAGTCAACAATGTGACAAGTTTTGCTTCCCCAGGTTTTAGGATTTCTTCCTTACTTGTGTTAGATTCTAGAGCACTCAGATCATGTGTAGCTGTGTCCCTCAAGGTATGGGCGAGGATGTTCACCCTGGCTTTCTTGGACTCATGATCCTTCTGTCCTCTGGATTCTTCCACCTTACACAATTATTTTCTTCCACACATTCTGTTGATTACATATTCACTTGAGATAGCTGGTTATCCCTTCTATTTTAAAAACTTTAGGGCAGTTTAGTTTCCTACTTAATATGGAACTTTTCAGTTAGACTGTTTTGCTTGTAACACCGTAGTTTAAATCAGTGCAGAAATGCAAATTTTCACTGGTTGTAGGATTAAGAAGTTATTTTGGAGCGTGGGCGTACTTTAAAAAAGACAAACTGGTATTTAAATAACGAAGCATTTCCTTGGGCTTCCTTGGACAGCCAGTTGGCCATGTAAGAAACCTGACTGCTTATGAGAGGGGTGATCACGTACAAGAGAGATGCAGAAAAAGAAGTAGGCACAATCCAAAGTCAAGTTCCATCTTCTTTGTGGTCCAGAGTGGCAGCTAGGACTCCAAGGGCCACTGAAAGGCATTTTCCCCTGAAATGACTTCAGATGCCAAGTTGTGACCACCTCAGCTGCTATAACAAGGTTAACCTATGAGAACTGAAAAGGAATTGCCTTGCCTCTAGCTCACCAAGTCCCACCTGCAGCTTGACGCTCCCCTGGTGTCTGAAGCAGTCTATCACTCCTGCCCTGCCAGGGGAGGACCTCAAGCTGGATGAGAAGGTCTGGGGCTTTTTGCTGCACTTTTGGCAGCTTGCTGCTCTCTATTTAGGGACAAAGCCAAGTCCTAAAAAAAATGAAAAAAAAAAAAGAAAAGTGTAAACTGAAATGAAGTCTAGTTCTATAGGCCTTGGGAGGATATAACAAAAATTGCCTAAAATAAAAATGTATAAGGCAGACTGTGAACAGACACATTATCACTTTTGGCCATTATTTCTTTAGAGGGGAGAATCCTAGTTTCCATGATTGTGTTATTTTTGGGATTACTGATAGCTAATAGAACCAATGTAACATCTACAGGATTTTTTTTTTTTTTTTTTAGAGTTCTGGACTAGGTTTCCTAGCATAATGTGTTGTGATGCTCATGGTCTCTAATTCTTTTTTGCCAGGCCTATTTTATCAGTCCCCCGGTGTCCCACAGATTTCTGAGGCATTGGAATCCTAGCAACGGATTTTTCATTTAAGTAGGATCATCTTGATCACCAGCCTCCCACAGGTTGGTAAAAGTTTTGTGCTGCTTCCTAGCACTCACAGAGCATCCCTAGAGCATATTTTGTTGAGCCTGCTCTCCCACCAATTTAGCAGAAAAATATAACTTGCTTGTGAATCTACAATCATGTGTCAAAACTAGATGGCCTTCTCCTCGGCGACAACACTGCCTTAGTGGGGAGCTGGTTTTTGCTGGTTCATTTGTTTGGGAGTTGATTTTCTATAAGGATATGAATAATAGAAAAGCTTTTAACCTTTTAAAATTGGGGAGGCCAAATTAATAGTAGTCTGTTCCATTCCAAGAATTTTCTGATTATTTTTTATTCATTGTCCCTCAAATTTATATATATATATATATAATTCTCAGCAACATGTAATCAAGTGAAAGTTGAAATGTATACTAAATCATACAGAATGAGTTTTTGAAAGATTTCCCCCTAATTCTAAAAGTAGAAACAATATTAAAATTATGTTCCACTTTCCAGTAGAAACAACACTATTAAAAGCTTAGAAAGCAGTTCACTTCTATTAGCTCACTGAAGTCCCAATAATGTTTTGATGTGGTAACTATTATTATCTCCATTTTATAGACAGAAAAGTGAAGGACACTGAAGTACAGAGACGTTAGGCTCAAAATCTCAACACAAGTAACACTGGGCATCTGAATCCTGGGAAGTTAATTATTAGCCCACATTGCTAACAACTGATCTGTGTTTAAAGCGGAGAACTTCAAAAGCTTGAAAAAACCGCCCATTTCACCACCATTTATAGATCTGGTGAGACTGAAAGTCACTCAGTTGAGTCTGACTCTGTAACCCCATAGACTGTTGCCCGCCAGGCTCCTCTGTCCACAGGATTCTCCAGGCAAGAATACTGGAGTGGGTTGCCATTCCCTTCTCCAGGGGATCTTCTTGACCTAGAGATTGAACACAGGTCTCAGGCATGGCAGGAGGATTTTCTACCATCTGAGCCACCAGGGAATGGAAACAATTAAAGCTTAGCTATAGATACATGTATGAAACCATCATGCTGTATACAGTGAACTTGCACATTGTGGTCAATTATATCTCAATAAAGCTGGTAAAAGACGGAGCTACATTTGCTTTCTGAATTTTCATGTGCATATAACTTTAAAAAAGAGTTTATTTGCACATACAGTTTTGTACCCCACCCATACCTCTCCATGTCAAAAATCATTCTTCTTGACTGTGAAATTTTGCTACATAATGCTCCATTTTATGTAAGTACATAATTTGCATAATTAAATTTCTTATTAAAAGACATATACTTAACTTATATAATAATTTGCATAATTAAATTTCGTATGAAAAACATTTGTGCTATTTCTTCAGTGACCCTTTCTGTTTTTTTGTGAGTGTATCTATTATAGGTTTGTGGTTTCCATGAGGTTCATATATAAACAACATCTATAAATATAAAGATTTTTAAAAAAATTGATGATCTCAAGTTTGAACACATTCTAACAACTCTGCTTTTTTCCTCTACCTATCCCAAATTTAATGTTTTTGCCATAATATTTACATCTTTTTGTTTTGTGTTCCCTTAGCTACTTATTGATGATTTTACTATTTTTGTCTTTTTAACCTTCCTGCTAGCTTTATAAGGGATTAATCCATTACTTTTACTGTATGGTTGCCTTGATCAATGAATATTTCCCTTTCTTAATTTTCCCAATTCTACTTGTGGTCTTTTTGTTCTAAGAGAAGTCCCTTTAACTTTCTTTTTAAAAACATCTGTTTATTTTTAGCTGGAAGATAATTGCTTTACGATATTGTATTGGTTTCTGCCCTGGCTTCCCTGATGGCTCAGACAGTAAAGAATCTGCCCAGAGTGCGGGAGACCCAGGTTTGATCCCTGGGTCAGGAAGATCCTCTGGACAAGGGCATGGCAACCCACTCCAGTATTTTTGCCTGGAGAATTCCATGGACAGAGGAGCCTGGTGGGCTACAGTCATGGGGTGGCAAAGAGTCAAACACAACTGAGCAACTAACACTTTCACTTTCTGTCATATATCAACATGAATCAGTCACACGCATACATATATCCCCTCCCTCTTAAACGTCCCTCCCACTTCCTACCCAAGTCCGCCATAATATTCCAGGGTTTATATGTACCATAACTTCTTTATCCATTCATCTATTGATGGACATCTAAGTTAATTCCATGTCCTAGCTATTGCAAATTTCTTATAAAGCTAGCTTAGTCATACTGAACTGCTTTAGCTTTTGCTTGTCTGTAAACTCTATATTCCTCTTTCAAATCTGAGTGATAGCTTTGTTGGGTAGAGCATTCTTGGCAATAGATGTTTTCCTTTTATCACTTTGAATGTATTGTGCCACTGCTCCCTGACGCAATGTTTGCTGCAAAGCCAGCTGATAGTCTTATGGGAGTTCCTTTTCATATGATTGGTTGCTTTTCCCTTGCTGCTTTTAAGATTCTTTATCTTTAATTTTGCCATTTTAATTATAATGTATCTTGGTATGGTCCTCTTTGGGTTCATCTTTTTTGGGAGTCCTTGTGCTTCCTGAACATAAAGTCTGTTTCTTTTCCCAGGTTAGTGAAGTTTATAGCTATTATTTCTTCCAGTAAGGTCTTTGAGCCTTTCTCTCTTCTCCTTGTGGGACACAAATGTGAACATTAGTATGCTTGATGTTGTCCCAGAGGTCGCTTAAGCTATCCTCATTTTTAAAAATTCTTTTTGCTTTTAAGCTTGGGTGATTTCCAGTACTCTTTCAGTTCATTGATCTGTTCTTTTGTATCATCCAATTTACTACTGACTTCTTCTTGTGCATCTTTAATTTCAGTTAATGTATTTTTTTTTTTTAGCTCTGTTCAGTTCTTTTCTGCATTTTCTTTGTTGTTTAGTCACCAAGTCGTGTCTGGCTCTTTTGAGACCCCCATGGAGACCCCCAGGCAGACTGTAGCCTGCCAGGCTCTACTGTCCATGGGATTTCCCAGGCAAGAATATTGGAGTGGGTTGCCATTTTCTTCTCCTGGGGATCTTCCTGACCCAGGGATTGAACCTGAGTCTCCTGCATTGGCAGGTGGAGTCTTTGCCACTGAGCCCCCAGGGAAGCCCTCTGTGTTTTCTAACTCTTGGTTAAACCTCTCATGGCATTCATTCATTCTCCTGAGTTTGTTGAGCATCTTTATGATTAGTACCTTAAATTATATATTGGGTAGATTGCTTGTCTCCACTTCACTTAGTTCTTCTCTGAATTTTTGTTTCATTCCTGTGTTTAGGACACATTCCTCTATCTCCTCCTTTACACTAATTCTCTGTGTTTATTTCTATGTAATATGTATGTCAGTTAACAGTACCTGATTTCGTGGAAATGGTCTTATGTAGGAGACATCCTGTCAGGTTCAGCAGCACACATCCCTCTAGTCACCAAAGCTATATGCTCTAGGGGTGTCCCTGTGTGCACTGCAGGGGTCCTTCTGTTGTGGTTGGGCTGCCTTGTGTGGAGCACAAGTGTGGGAGCACTTGTTGGCTGTCAGGCCCTACATCATGTGGTGCCTGCTGGACTGCTGGTAAGTGAGGCTGAGTCCCAGCATGGCTGTTTGCATGGCTTGGGAAATCCTAGGACTGTTACTGGCCTGGTGGTGGGCAAGACTGAGTCCAGGCATGACTGGGTGGGTGGGCAAGACTGGTGTTGGCTTGCTGGTGGGAGGAGGGGCAGCCCCCGGTGCTAGAGGGAAGACTCCAATATGGTGGCTGTTAGCACAAATGTCCTCGCGGTAGAATGAGCCCCCAAAATGGCTGCTTCCAGCTTCTGTGTCACCAGGGGAAGTCCCAGTTACCTCCTGACTGTCTGGATATTCTCTGAGACAAGCAGGTAGGTCTGACTCAAGTTTCTTTCAAATTAGCCTCTGCACTGGGACACAGAATTTGTGTGTGTGTGTGTGTGTGTGAGAGGGTTTTTGTGTGTCCTTACAGAATGGAGTCTCTCTTTCCTACAGTCCCTTGGCTCTCCCATATTCAAGTCCCACTGGCCTCAAAGCCAGTCATTTAGGGGCTTGTCTTCCCAGTGTAGGACCTGTGGACCTGTGGGCTGGGGAGCCCAATGTCTGGCTCTAACCTCTTGCTTCTTGGGACAAACCTCTGCAATTGTAATCATCTTCCCCTTTTATGGCTGGAGGGGTGGGTCTTGACTATTCTGCAACTCTGCCCCTCCTACCCATTTCATTGTGGATCCTTCTTATATCTTTAGTAGCAGAAAATCTTTTCTGCTAGTCTTCAGGTCATTCTCATAGGCAGTTGTTCTGTAAGTATTTTTAATTTCAACGTACCTGTGGGAGGAAGTAAGCTTAGGGTCTTTCTACTCTGTTGTCTTTGCCAAACCTCAGGATAGGCACATTTTAAGTTTCTTGATTTGTATTTTCAATTACCCTCCAGAAAGATCGTCTCAAATTACATTAATCCTAGCAGCCAACAAGAGAGCATATTTGCCTGGACACTGGATACTTCTAGGCTATTATTCTCCCTATTCTTCTTATTTAATAGACAAAAAAAAAAAAAAAAAAGAAAAAAATTTCTCATTTCAGTGTGTATTTTTTTGATTTGCAGAAAGTACAAAAATGAACAAACATTATTTATCCCTTGAACAAATATACATGGTTCAAGTTTTAAAGAAACAAAGATTATTATGCAGATTGTGTACCTACAACACCTGCTTTCCAGACATCCATCAGTAACCCTCTCAAGGGGCAGCCACTCTAGCATTTTCTTGAGTGGCTTCCCCAAAATTATTACTCACATATAAGGAAAGGGGGGCTTCGCAGGTGGCTCAGTAGTATAGAATCTGCCTACCAAGCTGGAGACGCAGGAAGGTCAGGAAGATGCCCTGGAGACGCAGGAAGGTCAGGAAGATGCCCTGGAGAAGGAAATGGCAATCCACTTCAGTACTCTTGACTGGGAAATTCCATGGACAGAGGAGCCTGGCGGGCTACAGTCCACGGGATCGCAAAGAGTCAGACATGACTTAGTGACTAAACAACAACAACCACCAGGAAACGAACATGAGAGCAAACACATGTGTATGTATATATGTGTGCCTATGTTTTCCTCCACAGACAGAAGCACATACCCTACACATTGTTTTTTTCCTTGTTTTTTTTTCACTTAGCATAATATCTTGGAGATTTTTCCATATTAGTAAGTGAAGAACTGCCTTACTACTTTCAATGTCTATATACTATTGCACTATAAGGAAAGAGCTGCAAATATTAACATTTTAAAAATTGTCTATAGGCATTTCTTCTTTTGCAATTGCCTGTCAATATTTTTGGAGGCTTCTGTTATTGTAGTTTTATTATTTTGGTTATTGCTAATGATTTGTAAAACTTCCATGCGTAATATGATTACCAGTCCATTTTCACCAAATGATGCAAATTTTATTTCACATTTCATTGTTGGCCTTTCAGTTTCATTTTATGATTATGGGTTTTTTTATAGTTTGTTTTGTTTTTTGTTTTGGTGTGGATAGAGAGAATTGTTTTTATATAATCAAATCTATCAATCTTTTTGGTTTTGTTTGTGAATAATTTCCTGGGTGATCAAAACCTCCCACTGTCCCTTGGTTTACTTGAATTCTTTTGACATAGTATCATAGGATTTGAACTAGAAAGACCTAAGAGGTGATGGAGGAAAAATTTCCAGTCAATGCAAAAAAGCCCCAGAGCAATACTGATAGATAAAGGCCTTTCTATGCTTGAATGAATCAGTGACCCCAAACTTACCACCTAACAAAACACATTCCATTGGCCAGCTCTCATAAAACTCTTTATTGAATAAAGTTTTAAGGTCTCTCCTTGAATCTTTTGTCTAATTTTATCTTAATAAACACAAAACAGATTTATTTTCTCTTCTACATATAGTCATTTTATCATTTTATCATAATTTATTCCTTTTTATTATTTTTAAAGAATCTATATTTTAGGTGTATTGTTTAAAATCTGCAAGATAATGCTATAAGAAAAAAAACTCCAAATGGTATGGAAGGATTACCTTATGATAATGTATATGTGAGTTTTTACCATCTTAACAATTATTAAGTGTTCAGTTTGCTGGTTTTAAGGGCATTCACATTGTTGTGAAGCAGATCTCTAAAATTTTATCATCTTGTAAAGCAGAAACTCTGTGCACATTAAACAACTTACCTTTCCCCCCTTCACTCAACCCTTGGCAACTATCATTCTACTTTCTGTTTCTATGAATATGACTCTTTTGGACACATAATGTAAGTAGACTCATACAGTTTTTAAATTTTATGATTGGTTTATTTCACTTAGCATAATGCCTTCAAGGTTCATCTGTGTAGTAGCATGTGACAGAATTTCCATCTTTTCTGAGGTCACATAATAGGTCAGTAGGTGCCCAATATGCTACTGGAGATCAGTGGAGAAATAACTCCAGAAAGAATGAAGGGATGGAGCCAAAGCAAAAACAATACCCAGCTGTGGATGTGACTGGTGATAGAAGCAAGGTCCGATGCTGTAAAGAGCAATATTGCATAGGAACTGGAATGTCAGGTCCATGAATCAAGGCAAATTGGAAGTGGTCAAACAAGAGATGGCAAGAGTGAATGTTGACATTCTAGGAATCAGGGAACTAAAATGGACTGGAATGGGTGAATTGAACTCAGATGACCATTATATCTACTACTGTGGGCAGGAATCCCTTAGAAGAAATGGAGTGGCCATCATGGTCAACAAAAGAGTCCAAAATGCAGTACTTGGATGCAATCTCCAAAACGACAGAATGATCTCTGTTCGTTTCCAAGGCAAACCATTCAATATCACAGTAATCCAAGTCTATGCCCCAACCAGTAACACTGAAGAAGCTGAAGTTGAACGGTTCTATGAAGACCTACAAGAGTTTTTAGAACTAACACCCAGAAAATATGTCCTTTTCATTATAGGGGACTGGAATACAAAAGTAGGAAGTCAAGAAACACCTGGAGTAACAGGCAAATTTGGCCTTGGAATACGGAAAGAAGCAGGGCAAAAACTAATAGAGTTTTGCCAAGAGAATGCACTGATCATAACAAACACCCTCTTCCAACAACACAAGAGAAGACTCAACACATGGACATCACCAGATGGTCAACACCGAAATCAGACTGATTATATTCTTTGCAGCCAAAGATGGAGAAGCTCTATACAGTCAGCAAAAACAAGACCGGGGCTGACTGTGGCTCAGATCATGAACTCCTTATTGCCAAATTCAGACTTAAATTGAAGAAAGTAGGGAAAACCACTAGACCATTCAGGTATGACCTAAACCAAATCCCTTATGATTATACAGTGGAAGTGAGAAATAGATTTAAGGGCCTAGATCTGATAGATAGAGTGCCTGATGAACTATGGAATGAGGTTCGTGACATTGTACAAGACACAGGGATCAAGACCATCCCCATGGAAAAGAAATGCAAAAAAGCAAAATGGCTGTCTGGGGAGGCCTTACAAATAGCTGTGAAAAGAAGAGAAGCGAAAAGCAAAGGAGAAAAGGAAAGATATAAACATATGAATGCAGAGTTCCAAAGAATAGAAAGAAGAGATAAGAAAGCCTTCTTCAATGATCAATGCAAAGAAACAGAGGAAAACAACAGAATGGGAAAGACTAGGGATCTCTTTAAGAAAATCAGAGATACCAAAGGAACATTTCATGCA
>NW_011494720.1:1579276-1584369 GCF_000754665.1 Bison bison bison
AGAGGAACCAGAGATCAAATTGCCAACATCCGCTGGATCATGGAAAAAGCAAGAGAGTTCCAGAAAAACATCTATTTCTGCTTTATTGACTATGCCAAAGCCTTTGACTGTGTGGATCACAATAAACTGTGGAAAATACTGAAAGAGATGGGAATACCAGACCACCTGACCTGCCTCTTGAGAAATTTGTATGCAGGTCAGGAAGCAACAGTTAGAACTGGACATGGAACAACAGACTGGTTCCAAATAGGAAAAGGAGTCTGTCAAGGCTGTATATTGTCACACTGCTTATTTAACTTATATTCAGAGTACATCATGAGAAACGCTGGACTGGAAGAAACATAAGCTGGAATCAAGATTGCTGGGAGAAATATCAATCACCTCAGATATGCAGATGATACCACCCTTATGGCAGAAAGTGAAGAGGAACTAAAAAGCCTCTTGATGAAAGTGAAAGAGGAGAGTGAAAAAGTTGGCTTAAAGCTCAACATTCAGTAAATGAAGATCATGGCATCCGTTCCCATCACTTCATGGGAAATAGATGGGGAAACAGTGGAAACAGTGCCAGACTTTATTTTTGGGGGCTCCAAAATCATTGCAGATGGTGACTGCAGCCATGAAATTAAAAGACGCTTACTCCTTGGAAGGAAAGTTATGACCAACCTAGATAGCATATTAAAAAGCAGAGACATTACTTTGCCAACAAAGGTTCGTCTAGTCAAGGCTATGGTTTTTCCAGTGGTCATGTATGGATGTGAGAGTTGGACTGTGAAGAAGGCTGAGTGCCAAAGAATTGATGCTTTTGAACTGTGGTGTTGGAGAAGACTCTTGAGAGTCCCTTGGACTGCAAGGAGATCCAACCAGTCCATTCTGAAGGAGATCAGCCCGGGGATTTCTTTGGAAGGAATGATGCTAAAGCTGAAACTCCAGTACTTTGGCCACCTCATGTGAAGAGTTGACTCACTGGAAAAGACTCTGATACTGGGAGGGATTGGGGGCAGGAGGAGAAGGGGACTACAGAGGATGAGATGGCTGGATGGCATCACTGACTCGATGGCCGTGAGTCTGAGTGAACTCCGGGAGTTGGTGATGGACAGGGAGGCCTGGCGTGCTGGGATTCATGGGGTCGCAGAGAGTCAGACATGACTGAGTGACTGAACTGAACTGAACTGAATATGTCGTTGTCTGTCGACACTGCTGCTGCTGCTGCTGCTGCTAAGTCGCTTCAGTCGTGTCCGACTCTGTGTGACCCCATAGATGGCAGCCCATCAGGCTCCACCGCCCCTGGGATTCTCCAGGCAAGAACACTGGAGTGGGTTGCCATTTCCTTCTCCAATGCATGAAAGTGAAAAGTCAAAGTGAAGTCGCTTAGTCGTTCCCGACTCTTAGCAACCCCATGGACTGGAGCCTACCAGGCTCCTCCACCCATGGGATTTTCCAGGCAAGAGTACTGGAGTGGGGTGCCATTGCCTTCTCTTTCTGTCGACACTACATTTTGTTTATTCCATTGCATGTGAAAGGATACTCAGATTGCTTCTACCTCTTGGCTATTGTGAATAATGCTGCTATGAACATGGGTGTGCAAATATCCCTTTGAGATCCTGCTTTCAATTACTTTGGATATGTACTCAGAAGTAGGATTTCTAGATCATATAGTAAATCTAACTTTTTTGAACAACTACCATTCTGTTTTCTACAGAAGTTACATCGTTTTACAATCCCACCAATGGTGACTAAAGGTTCCAGTATCTCACCAATACTTGATATTTTCTGGCTTTTTGGATAATAATCATCATAGCAGATGTGAGAAGCAATTGTTTTGAACATAACACATCTATCAGAATCTGTTTTTTTTTTTTTTAATAGTGTTCAACTAGCAGTTCTCCAATTTCATGTATTTCATAAAAACAGTATCATAAATTAGAATGGGTCCATGAACATATATTATTGGAGGACTTTTGTCTTTTATGGGTTAGTTTTACTTTATATATGCCTCACTTATACAATAATTTATATGTGCAGAAACTGAAGTTCAGTGTCTGTGGTCAAAGTGGGCTTGATTTGAATTGGAGTTGATTAAGATGAAATGACATAAGCTTCATATTGACTTGGGAGTTGGTGGTGGCTGAAGAAGGTCCTGGGGCGATGTTGAAATCTGATTTACCTCCTACCTCCGTTAAGTTGGAATATTAGTACTGCTTTCAGCACTCAGCAGGTATTTCCTAGCTTCTTTGAGCAGCAGGACATGTCCCACCATTTTCAAAATCAAGGAATAAAGACTGTTGGTAGAGCTTTCTCTATCCTCAATCCCGTCTAGTATTTCATGTTTTATCTTATTTGTAAGCTGAGGTTTCACTGAGTCCTGGCTTAACTGTCTTGACCTGAGGACTAGGTGATTGGGAGTCAGGTTTCTCAATCTTGGTAATTGTTAAATTTTTTTAACCTTCTAAATAAGGATAAAGATACTTGTACCTTATTCACAGAGTCGTTGTGAGATAAAGTGAGTCTTCACAGAGAGATAAAACATGGAAAACATTTAGCAAAGTCCTTGGCATGTAAGTTTTACATAAACAGAATGACTGTTGATGTTTCCTGTATCTTGTAACCTTATTGTTAAGGCCAGTCAGCCTTTATTCTCAAGATAAAGGTCCACAACCATGAAGTGTCTCTTTCTTTAGGGTAATTTTGCTAGGTAGGATATCTTCTATTTATCTTCTGTGTAGAAGCTTTTTCTTTCTTGCTTCTCATGAACATGAAGGGATCCCCAGTCCAGTTTTAACTGCATATTGTCAAACAAAGTGAGTAAGAGCTGTTTCGTCAGCAGAGTCAGGATTATAAAAGTCTTCAGTGTTGCCCTATGTGATGTATCTCAAGGATTTTTCACTGAGACATTTTCATTTATTCTCAAATTATAAGATGTCCTTATAGACTATAATCCCAAACCTCTTTGATCTCATTGGCCATGAGATCAAAATATGGCCATGCCACAGACTAAAGTAAATTATTTATTTCACCTTGTTGTTCATGCACTGACTTGATTTTTGAACATCTATCTTTATAGGCACCATAGTTCAATTTCTTGTGGCAGAAATCCTTTCCTCCTTATCCTTTCATTTCATCTGTTAACAATCTACCATAATCCCCCATGACGTGGTCCTCATTAGCTGTCTCTTCCCTCCCTTTCTCCTTCTTTCCCTTCATCCCTCTCTTTACCCCCGTTTTCTCCGTTCTCCATTCACACATTATTGTTGAGAAGCTGCTCGGTGCAAAGCACTGTTCTCCTTAAGATGTGGACCTGGGTACAGTCTTTGCTGGTTCTCTCACTGCAGATCTAACAGGTCAGTTGAAATTTATGGCCACATTATCACTAGATTGGGCTTCCCCTGCAGCTCAGCAATAAACAATCTGCCTTTAATGCCAGAGATGCAGAAGACGTGGGTTCCTTCCCTGGGTTGGGAAGATCCCCTGGAGAAGGGCATGGCAACCCACTCTAGTATTCTTGCCTGGGAAATCCCGTGGACAGAATAAACTGGCAGGCTACAGCCCATAGCATTGCAAAGAGTTGGACACGATGGAAGTAATATTAGCATGCATGCATGTTTCACTAGGTCTCCTTGTACTTGTTGAAACAAATATTCTCTGAAGATAGATCTATTTTCTGCCTCGTATGGACAGGCTGTGTATTTGTGCCACTCCCCAGGCCCCTAATCCCCTGTACTGTCTCAGAGCTGATAAGATGGTCGCCTACCTCTAAACGCTCTCACCTCGGCCTTCACCTCTCTCTTGAACTTCCCTCTTATTCTCCAGCAACTATTCTTCATATTTCGTATGGCCGCCTTAGTTATAAAGGAATAAATTTTGATAATTTTCTATTTTTAAAATGAAGCAAAGTGTCACCGGAAGTTGTTTCTGGACTGTGCACGGTTGTAGCTGAGTGAACAGTTCTTTTGTAATTGGATGCCCAGACACTCAGAATTTGGTTCACCCTGAAAATTTCTCTTCAATCATTTACTTAGCATTTCTACGTCTTTTCCTGAAAGCCTAGGCTTTATTTTGAAAATATCGAGGTCTGTGTTCTGCTTTCAGGTGGGTGAATATGGCTCAAGGTGCAGCAGCGGGTAAGGCTTTCCTCTCCTCTGCCCACTTTGACCACCTGTCACATCCCTAGAGACCACTGGCAGCAGGCATGCGGCTGCTGCTATGGATTTGCCTGGCTGTGGCTGCGTTTGCCTCCAGCGAGCCGGGTCTCTTTATTGGGAGAAAAGTGTTCCATTTCTGATAGGGGCATGAGAGGTGGTCTGTCGCTCACCGCTGTTCCCTAGCAATCCACAGCAATGTCAATTTTCTCTCCTCTGTGCCCTGGTGGTAATCTTTCCATTATCACAGTCATTTCCTCCTCCTCGTCCCTTTCTCTTCCTTTTTCTCTTCTTACTCCTTTTCCTCCCGGGGCCTTTATCAAAGCTTACCTTCAATGTATCTCACTCTAAAGCCTTCCCATTTTTAGAATAAAATTCATTGAATCCTCTTCTGTGCTCTGACACTTACCTCTCTGGTATAGCACTTATCATTTCATATTATAGCTCTCTCTCTACGCTGCTCCCCCATTCAGGCTAAATGTGGGGTATTATTAATATCATTTCCCTTAAACTTAGCTGAGTAGTCATGCTGAGCAGATAGAGTAGTTATAAGCACTGACTTTGGAACAAGCCTGCGGAAATTGACATCTTATCCCTGCCAGTTCTTAACTGTGTAATCTTGGGCAAATTGTTTAACTTCTCTGTGCCTCAGTTTCTTGACTTACAAACTGGAGACAATAATAGTGATGCTTAGAGTAGTTCCTGCTGTACAGAGCCTCTTAATGAAAGTGAAAGAGGAGAGTGAAGAAGTTGGCTTAAAGCTCAACATTCAGAAAACGAAGATCATGGCATCTGGTCCCATCACTTCATGGCAAATAGGTGGGGAAACAGTGTCAGACTTTATTTTTCGGGGCTCCAAAATCACTGCAGATGGTGATTGCAGCCATTAAATTAAAAGACACGTACTCCTTGGAAGGAAAGTTATGACCAACCTAGACAGCATATTAAAAAGCAGAG
>NW_011494720.1:1584469-1591269 GCF_000754665.1 Bison bison bison
CTATGATTTTTCCAGTGGCCATGTATGGATGTGAGAGGTGGACTATAAAGAAAGCTGAGTGCCAAAGAATTGATGCTTTTGAACTGTGGTGTTGGAGAAGACTCTTGAGAGTCCCTTGGACTGCAAGGAGATCCAACCAGTCCATCCTAAAGATCAGTCCTGGTCGTTCATTGGAAGGACTGATGTTGAAGCTGAAACTCCAATACTTTGGCCATCTGATGCAAAGGGCTGACTCATTTGAAAAGACCCTAATGCTGGGAAAGATTGAAGGCAGGAGGAGAAGGGAACTACAGAGGATGAGATGATTGGATGGCACCACCGACTCAATGGACATAGGTTTGGGTGGACTCCAGGAGTTGGTGATGGACAGGGAGGCCTGGCGTGCTGCAGTTCATGGGGTTGCAAAGAGTCGGATATGACTGAGTGACTGAACTGACTGACTGTGTGTTCAATTCAGTTTAATAGAATCATTATAATCAAGTTCACCAGTCATGTATTTAGTGACGGTATCTTTGTTGTATGCTGGTGATCATTACACCTAGAATAGGGCCAAGGATGTGGAGAAGACGATGGCACGCCACTCCAGTACTCTTGCCTGGAAAATCCCATGGGTGGAGGAGCCTGGTAGGCTGCAGTCCATGGGGTCGCAAAGAGTCGGATACGACTGAGCGACTTCACTTTCACTTTTCACTTTCATGCATTGGAGAAGGAAATGGCAACCCACTCCAGTGTTCTTGCCTGGAGAATCCCAGGGACGGGGGAGCCTGGTGGGCTGTCGTCTATGGGGTCACACAGAGTCGGACACGACTGAAGCAACTTAGCAGCAGCAGCAGCAGCAGCAGGGCCAAGGATGTAGGCATTCAATCAATATTGTTGTGTAAATGCATGAATGTGCTGGGTGTTATAGATACAAAGAAATATAAGTCCTTATTTCTTTCCTTCAGGTCTCACAGACTGGGAATACAGAAAGGACATAAGACAGTAATTGAGTACTGCGTGAATGCACCACTTATCTGTCTATAGATATTTGGGTTGCTTCTATCTCTTGGTTATTGTGGGGAATGCAAGTATGAACATGGGTATGCTAGTATCTCTATGAGACCCTGCTTTCAATTCTTTTGGATACATACCTAGAGTGGGATTGCTGGATCATATACTAATTCTATATATTTTGCTTCCTTTTAGACATATTCCATTAGGATAATCATGAACAAATTATTGATTCTACTTGAATTCCTGCCTGTGCTTTCTTTTTTAAACAGTGGAAGTGCTGAAGTTAATCAAACTTGTGGCCCTCCAAATACAAGTAGATCAATTGCTGTTCTTGCTGATAGGCTATTGGCTAATTCTTTATTACTCCAGAACACATTATTCAGTTAAAAAAATATATATTATTTTGATGAAAAGGGAACAATGATCCCCTCTCCCTTTCTTTTCTCTTGAGAAGTACGTAGATGCAATGTCTGATTGATTTATTTTTTGTCTTTTAAACTTTGTGAGATTTGTATGATGGTAGACATAGTCTACAAAGAGGATGATAATTTAAAATTGTCACTGTACTTCCCTGGTGGTCCAGTGGTTAAGACTCCACACTTCCAGTGCAGGGGGTGAGGATTTGATCCCTGGTAGGAGAACTGAGATTCCACATGCTATGCTGTGTGGCCAAAAATTTAATTTTTTTAAATTAAAAGAAATTGTCCCCGTAACAATTATCCATATACAGGTTCCAATCAATTATTAAATGGTTCATGATGGTTTTGTGTTTTACTGTTGTTGTTCAGTCACTATGTCGTGTCTGACTCTTTGTGACCCCATGGACTGCAACATGCCAGACTTCCCTCCCTTCACTGTCTTCCGGAGTTTGCTCAAATTCTGCCCATTGAGTCAGTGACGCCATCCAACCATCTCATCCTCTGTCGTCCCCTTCTCCTCCTGCTCTCAATCTTTCCCAGCATCTGCATCTTTTCCAATGAGTTGGCTCTTCACATCAGGTGGCCAAAGTGTTGGAGCTTCAGCTGCAGTATCACGCCTTCCAGTGAACATCCAGGGTTGATTTTCTCCAGGATTGACTGGTTTGATCTCCTTGCAGTCCAAGGGACTCTCAATGGTCTTCTCCAGCAATACAGTGTTGTGTTTTATAACAAACACTGAACTGATATGGTAACTCAAGTGCTACATTCGACGTACATGAATCTGGTTGAGGAAGACTCAAGGTGATGAAAAGTACAAATTTGGGTTACTATATGAATTTGATTTTCAGTTTTATTTTGACTAAAAACATTATTAGAGAAAGCACAATATGTGGCAGATCTTTTCTATATTAAACCTGTATTTAGATGAGGAGTGGGTAGACTAGGTCAAGGACACAGTTTCTGGAGTCTGAGTGTTTGGTGCTGATCCAGTCTCTGCCCCACTTGTGAGCTGTGTGACACTGAGCAAGCTACTCAGAGCCTTGAATTCTCGTGTGTGAACTACAGTTAATAATGGGTTGTTGTGACATTTATTGGAATTAATATATGCAACTTTCTAGATCTATGCATTATGGAGGAAGTGCTATGTCAGATTTTGCTATTGATTTTCTAGCATTGGCCACAAATTCTTAGGTTGTTCAACATTCCTCATATCTCAGGCATCAATGTTGTCATCTGTAAAAAATAAAAAAAAGTTTTTCTCTTTACTGAATGGCTGTAAAATGTAGACCAACCAAAGGTCTAATCCTTTTAGTCAATTAGTAGTGCATAAATTGAAAGAGTGATGGATGGAACATTTTGTTCCCTGAAAGCTCTTAGATGGTGGATGTGCTAGGAGAGTCAGCAAGCGCATCACAGATATATTCTGGGTGACTGCAAGAGTCTTTAATGAATGAATCACTGAACAGGCAGATGGGCTGTGGGAGGCAAACCCCTAGTAACTTTTTTCTTTTACTACAGAAATATTTCTGAGTGGTAAATACCCAGACTACTATTCATGACTACAGACTTTACATTTTAAAAGTAGTTGCTGTTTTTCTTTTCTGTGTTTTGTTGTATACAGTATCTCATCTGGTCTTTATAGCCATTGTTTCTGAGGATGCATTTGAAGATCCAATGTGATAATGTATGTGATAATGCGTTAAAATTTTTTTCACAGCTTTATAGAGATTTATATTATATTTATATAATTTATGTATATTTCACATAATTTTTATTGTATTTCACATAGTATAAAATTCACCCATTTAAAGTACATACAGTTCAGGAGTTTTTAGTATATTCCATGTTTTATGGCACCACCTAGCACATCCACAATCTAATCTTAGCACATTTTCAATTCCTTTATTTTTCTGTAGAGTTTTATTCTGGACATTTTATATAAATGAAACAGTATAATATCTGATCTTTTGTATCTTATTTCACTTACCATAATGTTTCCAAGGGTCATTCATGGTATAGCATGTATCAGTACTTCATTATATTGACAAATAATATTCCATTGTATGGATAGAGTACATTTTGGTTTTCTACTTGTCAGCTGATAGATGTTTGGGTTTCCACTTTTTGGCTATTGTAAATAATGCCACTATGAATGTTTTTGTACAAGCTTTTTGTGTGGGTATATGTTTTTGATTCTCCTGGGTATGTACCTAAGAATGAAATTGCTGAGTCATGTGGTAGCTCTGTGCTCAGCATTTTGAGGAACTGCCAGATGGTTGCAGAATTTTACATTCCTACTGTATGACGATTCCAATTTATCCACATCCTGATCAACACTTGCTATTGTCTATCTTCTGCATTTTAGCCATCACAACTAATATGAAGTGGTGAAAATATTTTTTTAATTGAAGAAAGTGATGGGATGGGGGCAAGGTGCTGTGGGTTTCTTCTCTTTACCTCCTTCCCAGGTTTGGGCCAATGTTCTCTAATAACCCTGATGAACATAGAGCTTTCAGTTTTATAGGTGGACTTGCTCTACTTCTAGGTATTTTAAAAGGGATATTTTGTCATTTTCCTTTAGAACCAGCAGAAAGATGTCTCAGATGAAGAACTTTTTCTGGGTTTCCACTGAAAACTTTTTTCATGATCAGCTGTAATTTTACCAAGCTTTTCAAAGGGCTTTTCCCTCAGAGTTAAGAGACAACCATCTTACCTTCTTGAAGTAGAAGCCCTTCCTTTGGAACTCTAACCCTAAAAGCAAGACCTCTCTGACAGGTGCTTTATTTTGGCATCAGATTAGAAGACATGGGATTTGAGAAGCCATTGAAGCAGGTCAGCTCTGGTCTGGAAATCAGGGCTAAATTTTAGGACTACTTTTTTTTTTTTTAAATCACATTCTCTCAGTTGGAAAGCAAAAGTCAGAGTTCAAACTGTTCATCCTGCCTCTAGGCAGGATGGAACCAAGATGTGTTCCAGGAACCCAAGAAATTTTGAGAAGAAATCTGGAAAACGAACCCAAGTGGAGAAAAAAATTTGCAGTAGAAACAGGCAATCTAGATGAACTGCAATATATTAGTATAAATGGTCTCAATACCAGTCTTCAGACACTTAAAACAAGGTCCAATAGGCAATTAAGTTTTTAAGGAAGCAGGATAATCTGCTTAGGTGTCAGCAATGAAAGTTATTAGTCATTCATCATACCTGATTCTTTGTGACCCCATGGACTGTAGCTCGCCAGGCTCCTCTGTCCATGGAATTCTCCAGGTAAGAATACTGGAATAGGTTGCTATTTCCTTCTCCAGGGGATCTTCCCGACCCAGGGATAGAGCCCGGGTCTCTCACACTGCAGGCAGATTCTTTACCATCTGAGCCACCAAGGAGTCAACATTAGTGAGCTCAATTTTGGCTAACCCTGACTTCACCATATGACCGTGGGCAAATTTGCTTGAAATGATGATGCTAACTACTTTAGGCAGAGGGTTGGAATTTCTTGTGAGTCATGATCTATGGGGTCCCAGGTATGAAGCAGGAAGAAGCATAATATTTATTTGTGTAATATTTGTATGTGTTTGGTCCAAATCATACTGGCCATCTGAGAGTTAAAGTCTGATTATTTTAAAGTCACTACTCCTGGATTTTTCTCTCTTCACTTATTCACTTCCAATAACTCAGTTTATCCCTATAGACTGTGTCTAATGTAGACAGTAAGACAAAGAGAGTCTTGGAATAAAAGAATGATGATGTACATAGGGTATTTTTATCTGACCTTGATGTTTCATGAAATTATTATTGGATAGCAGAACTGGTAGAATGTACTGAAGGTGTAAATTTAGAAAAAAAATGTAAAGCATTAATATTTAACCCAGGAAATTTATGTGGTACTGGTAAATGTGGTCCAATTTTCAAAATTTATTTTTAATTGGAAGATAATTCCTTTACAGTGTTGTGTTGGTTTCTGTCAAACAATGTGAAATAGCCATAAGTATACATATATTATTAAGAAGAGGTGGCAGGAATACACAGAAGAACTGTACAAAAAAGATCTTCACGACCAAGATAATCATGATAGTGTGACCACTTACCTAGAGCCAGACATCCTGGAATGTGAAGTCAAGTGGGCCTTAGAAAGCATCACTACAAACAAAGCTGGTGGAAGTGGTGGAATTCCAGTTGAGCTATTCCAAATCCTGAAAGATGATGCTGTGAAAGTGCTACACTCAATATGCCAGCAAATGTGGAAAACTCAGCAGTGGCCACAGGACTGGAAAAGGTCAGTTTTCATTCCAAGCCCAAAGAAAGGCAATGCCAAAGAATGCTCAAACTACCGCACAATTGCACTCCTCTCACACGCTAGTAAAGTAATGCTCAAAATTCTCTAAACCAGGCTTCAGCAATACGGGAACCATGAACTTCCAGATGTTCAAGCTGGTTTTAGAAAAGGCAGAGGAGCCAGAGATCAAATTGCCAACATCCGCTGGATCATGGAAAAAAAAAAAGAGAGTTCCAGAAAAACATGTATTTCTGCTTTATTGACTATGCCAACGCCTTTGACTGTGTGGATCACAATAAACTGTGGGCAATTCTGAAAGAGATGGGAATACCAGACCACCTGACCTGCCTCTTGAGAAATCTGTATGCAGGTCAGGAAGCAACAGTTAGAACTGGACATGGAACAACAGACTGGTTCCAAATAGGAAAAGGAGTACGTCAAGGCTGTATATTGTCACCCTGCTTATTTAACTTGTATGCAGAGTACATCACGAGAAACGCTGGGCTGGAAGAAGCAGAAGCTGGAATCAAGATTGCCGGGAGAAATATCAGTCACCTCAGATATGCAGATGACATCACCCTTATGGCAGAAAGTGAAGAGGAACTAAAAAGCCTCTTGATGAAAGTGAAAGAGGAGAGTGAAAGAGTTGGCTTAAAGCTCAACATTCAGAAAACGAAGATCATGGCATCTGGTCCCATCACTTCATAGGAAATAGGTGAGGAAACAGTTGGAACAGTGTCAGACTTTATTTTTGGGGGCTCCAAAATCACTGCAGATGGTGATTGCAGCCATGAAATTAAAAGACGCTTACTCTGTATGTCTTCTTTGGAGAAATGTCTATTTAGTTCTTTGGCCCATTTTTTGATTGGGTCATTTATTTTTCTGGAGTTGAGCTGTAGGAGTTGCTTGTATATTTTTGAGATTAGTTGTTTGTCAGTTGCTTCATTTGCAATTATTTTCTCCCATTCTGAAGGCTGTCTTTTCACCTTGCTAATAGTTTCCTTTGATATGCAGAAGCTTTTAAGGTTAATTAGGTCCCATTTGTTTATTTTTGCTTTTATTTCCAATATTCTGGGAGGTGGGTCATAGAGGATCCTGCTGTGATGTATGTCAGAGAG
>NW_011494720.1:1591369-1602344 GCF_000754665.1 Bison bison bison
CTGTCTTGATAACTGTGGCTTTGTAGTAGAGCCTGAAGTCAGGTAGGTTGATTCCTCCAGTTCCATTCTTCTTTCTCAAGATCGCTTTGGCTATTCGAGGTTTTTTGTTTTTCCATACAAATTGTGAAATTATTTGTTCTAGCTCTGTGAAGAATACTGTTGGTAGCTTGATAGGGATTGCGTTGAATCTATAAATTACTTTGGGTAGTATACTCATTTTCACTATATTGATTCTTCCAATCCATGAACATGGTATATTTCTCCATCTATTAGTGTCCTCTTTGATTTCTTTCACCAGTGTTTTATAGTTTTCTATATATAGGTCTTTAGTTTCTTTAGGTAGATATATTCCTAAGTATTTTATTCTTTCCGTTGCAATGGTGAATGGAATTGTTTCCTTAATTTCTCTCTCTGTTTTCTCATTATTAGTGTATAGGAATGCAAGGGATTTCTGTGTGTTTATTTTATATCCTGCAACTTTACTATAGTCATTGATTATTTCTAGTAATTTTCTGGTGGAATCTTTAGGGTTTTCTATGTAGAGGATCATGTCATCTGCAAATAGTGAGAGTTTTACTTCTTCTTTTCCAATTTGGATTCCTTTTATTTCTTTTTCTGCTCTGATTGCTGTGGCCAAAACTTCCAAAACTATGTTGAATAGTAATGGTGAAAGTGGGCACCCTTGTCTTGTTCCTGACTTTAGAGGAAATGCTTTCAATTTTTCACATCACTCATTATCAGAGAAATGCAAATCAAAACCACTATGAGGTACCATTTCACACCAGTCAGAATGGCTGCGATCCAAAAGTCTACAAATAATAAATGCTGGAGAGGGTGTGGAGAAAAGGGAACCCTCTTACACTGTTGGTGGGAATGCAAACTAGTACAGCCACTATGGAGAACGGTGTGGAGATTCCTTTAAAAACTGGAAATAGAACTGCCTTATGATCCAGCAATCCCACTGCTGGGCATACACACTGAGGAAACCAGAAGGGAAAGAGACACGTGTACCCCAATGTTCATTGCAGCACTGTTTATAATAGCCAGGACATGGAAGCAACCTAGATGTCCATCAGCAGATGAATGGATAAGAAAGCTGTGGTACATATACACAATGGAGTATTACTCAGCCATTAAAAAGAATACATTTGAATCAGTTCTAATGAGGTGGATGAAACTGGAGCCTATTATACAGAGTGAATAAGCCAGAAGGAAAAACATAAATACAGTATACTAATGCATATATATGGGATTTAGAAAGATGGTAACAATAACCTGGTGTACGAGATAGCAAAAGAGACACTGATGTATAGAACAGTCTTATGGACTCTGTGGGAGAGGGAGAGGGTGGGAAGATTTGGGAGAGTGACATTGAAACATGTAGAATATCATGTAAGAAACGAGTTGCCAGTCCAGGTTTGATGCGCGATACTGGATGCTTGGGGCTGGTGCACTGGGACGACCCAGAGGGATGGTGTGGGGAGGGAGGAGGGAGGAGGGTTCAGGATGGGGAACACATGTATGCCTGTGACGGATTCATTTTGATATTTGGCAAAACTAGTGCAATTATGTAAAGTTTAAAATAAAATTAAAAAAAAAAAAAGACGCTTACTCCTTGGAAGGAAAGTTATGACCAACCTAGATAGCATATTCGAAAGCAGAGACATTACTTTGCCAACAAAGGTCTGTCTAGTCAAGGCTATGGTTTTTGCAGTAGTCATGTATGGATGTGAGAGTTGGACTGTGAAGAAAGCTGAGTGCTGAAGAATTGATGCTTTTGAACTGTGGTGTTGGAGAAGACTCTTGAGAGTCCCTTGGACTGCAAGGAGATCCAACCAGTCCATTCTGAAGGAGATCAGCCCTGGGTGTTCTTTGGAAGGAATGATGCTAAAGCTGAAACTCCAGTACTTTGGCCACCTCATGCAAAGAGTTGACTCATTGGAAAAGACTCTGATGCTGGGAGGGATTGGGGGCAGGAGGAGAAGGGGACTACAGAGGATGAGATGGCTGGATGGCATCACCGACTCGATGGACGTGAGTCTGAGTGAACTCCGGGAGTTGGTGATGGACAGGGAGGCCTGGCGTGCTTCGATTCATGGGGTCGCAAAGAGTCGGACACGACTGAGCAACTGAACTGAACTGATACATATATCCCCTCCCTCTTGAACCTGCGGTTCAATATTTAACAAAGTAATTTTAGTCTTCTCAGAGCAAGCATCCTACATATACACAAACGATGATATGAGACACAGGTATAACTTCACAATATTTTCCAGAACTCAAGTCTACCAGCCAGTTGGTACAGCACACTAGAGGGAAGATACTTAAGAAAATACTAATAGCATTTCCTTTTGTAGCCCACTCTACAAGGCATGAGACTTGAAAAAGCGTATCATGACAAGGAGATAATTTACTGTAATACTGTTTTAATAGGAATGTGTAATGTGCATTAAGAGGTTCACATGTTCTTGCAGTACCCTTGTAGGTGGCTCTTTATGATTTCTGTCTCTATGCATTCAAACGAAGGAGTTGGCTCGACATTTTGGTAGGCAGATTTTGCCGATATGCAGCGTTGGCAGAGGAGAGAGGGATGGTGTTGATGAGGCAGCACTACGGCAACAGTAGCTTTTAGCAGCTACCAGATTTGCTAAAAGCAGCCACATCCAATTAGCAGTAAGTGCCATACACCTGCAGTTACTAGGAATTCAGCCTCTCCAGAGGCTGAATCTTAATATAGCTTTATTTTTTAAATAACAAAAACCTTACTCTCTGGGAGAATAAAGAAAAATCAGCAGTGGCAAAACGGAAGCAATCTAAAAATGTTATTATTGATTTAGAATATAGAGGGAAATGTACAGATAATGATATTTTCCAAGCTGCTTTGCTTTAAAATATTGTTTTCCGAAAGATTACTTCCAAATTTTGAATTTCCTCTTCATATTAATACTGCAGTTGTTTCCTTAGAAATTTATAATGTTGTTGCAGGTCCCCCATGCATGTTTCCAAAATATTGTCACCAGGATAATAAAAATAACAGTTTCAAATTGCAAAGACAGGAAAAAAAAAAAGATGTTCAATTTCTTTTCAAGGTGTCAAATTCACTGCAGTGGAAAAGACAACAATATACTATTAAAAAGCTATTTTAAACATGGTACTTTAAAATGTTTTCAGCATTTATTTCTTTGAACATTTGATATCCCTCCTTTTTTCCTGAAAATGTTTGTTTACATTCAGAAAATATTTCTGCAAGTTCTAACAGTATAATGTTTCTTCTGTGTGCTTCCCTGCTGTCTCTTTTTTAAAGGGTATCATAGGAAAAAAACATCTGTTGAGTTCAGCATTTTCTGGAACTGCTAGATTCTAGTAAGACTAATGGACTAATAAAGTAATTAATTCGTTGCAACTGGAGGGTGTACCTTTCCTTTATTTTCTTAATTCTTTTGACAGTGCCAAGAACACCAAAGTAATCAAATCTAATGTAGGGCATGGTAACTTTTATTTGCTGCTCATACTATGAGATTGACCATAATGAATAAATGAGAATGTTAAACTTGTACCTTTGTAACATACTCATTAACTACTTGACATCTTCAACTGCTGATGCGCTTTAAGATTTAGGATTGCAATAACATGGCAAGAAGGAAATGGCAACCCATTCCAGTGTTCTTGCCTGGAGAATACCAGGGAAGGGGGAGCCTGGTGAGCTGCCGTCTATGGGGTCACACAGAGTTGGACATGACTGAAGCGACTTAGCAGCAGCAGCAGCAGCAACATGGCAAGAAGATCCTGCTACTGCTACTGCTAAGTCGCTTCAGTCGTGTCCGACTCTGTGCAACCCCACAGACGGCGGCCCACCAGGCTCCCCTGTCCCTGGGACTCTCCAGGCAAGAACACTGGAGTGGGTTGCCATTTCCTTCTCCAATGCATGAAAGGGAAAAAGTGAAGTCGCTCAGTCATGTCCGACTCTTCGCGACCCCATGGTCTGCAACCTACTAGGCTCCTCCGTCCATGGGATTTTCCAGGCAAGAGTACTGGAGTGGGGTGCCATTCTACAGACTCATTATTTTGGTTTGTACTGCCAACCCCTGAGAATGAGGCAATTTTACATAACTCAGTTTGAAAAAATTATGCAAATAGGAAGTGTTTTTCAAAATCGATTATTTGAGTGAATTTTTATGTTAGTTGCCAAACAATATCATTATTTGAGGTGCATAGATATTGTCATGCATGCATGCATGTTTAAATCGCTTTAGTCATGTCCGACTCTGGAGCCTACGGACTGGAGCCCGGCAGGTTCCTCTGTCCATGAGATTCTCCAGGCAAGAATACTGGAGTGCGCTGCCATACCCTTCTCCAGCAGATCTTCCTGACCTGGGGATTGAACCCACGTCTCTCATGTCTCCTGCATTGGCGGATGGGTTCTTTACCACTAGTGCTGCCTGGGAAGCCCTAGATATTGCCATAGTGTTTATTTTTAAAAGTATGCAATTATTTAGTTTGTGTATGTGTGGTTGGACTTTATCAACGTGGAATTTCTAAATCTTGCAGTTTCTGGTTTAACCAGTTTTTGTGGGAAATAATGAAAGCACGTGGTCAGTTTAGCCCACCTCCTCCAGTTTCTTCTCTCTTTTGCTCTTATTCGTTTTCCCCTCATCTGCCTTTCTTCTTGCTGTCCTGTTCTTTGAATTATCATATACTGTCAGTGACATCAATCTGCTGCTCTGAGAATATGCAGAATTTTATGATGCTCAAGATTAAATTGATTTTGATAGTGCAGAGGAATCAGAGATTGGGAAGGGATGAGAAAGGGGAGAAATCTGAGATGCTCACAAACCTTCAGAAAACCTTCAGAATTACCTGGAAGAAGAGAAAAATGGAAAAAAAAAATCCCTCAAATCAAAACAGTCAAAGGAAATATACATTTTGTTTCATTCCAGGTATGATTTGGAAAAAATGGCAATTAAGGAAGAAAGCCATCTGTGATTTCCAAAGTCTAGGAGGCAAGAAAAAAAATCTGTACTTCATGTGAAATGAAACCATCCATTGTGAGCTAGGCAGTTCTATGATTAAGTCTGACTGTCACTGTAGAGAGAATAAAGCTCTCTTTATTACTTAAGAGTAATATTTATGAAACAAAGGGCCACTGAAGATGATAAGGGTTTTTCCCCTGAAGTCTAATTAATAAGCCAAAAACTTGATCGATTTCTTTTGTTCAGGCTAGTGGCCATATTACAACAGCACTCAGTCCTCCTTGACCTGACTTGGCACAGTTGCTAAACCGAGTATCCATTTTCAGTCCTTATTTATTTGACTTGTCAGCGGAACTTCACCCAGTTAATCATCCCCTTCATCTGGAGACTTCCCTTCACTCCAGTATACTCCACTGTCCAAATTTTTTTCCTTCTAAACTGACTGCTCTTTCTTAGTATCCTTGGCTTGTTGCTCCTAATTTCTAGTCTCTCAAAGTTGCAGCTCCCCAGGGTCTGGTCCTTGGACTTCTCTTCTTGGTGTCAATCACATTTGGTGTCATGGCTTTAAATACCATCTATCACCTTCTCTCCCCTTGAACTCTAGACTTGTCCCTGCCTACTTGACCACTCCACCTGCATGCCTAAGAGGTTGCTCAAACTTATCATGTCTAAAAACAAACACACCTAAGGCTACTCATCTCACAGTGTGTCCTGTCTTAACTTAGAGCAAATTCTTCCTTCTGATCCTGTGCCAAATATCACGGAGTAATACTTAACTCCCCTCTTCCACGCTCTCAGTCTAAACACCCGAGAATCCTGTTGCTGTTGTTCAGTCACTCAGTTGTGTCCAACTCATTATGATCCCATGAATGGCAACACTCCAGGCTTCCTTGTCCTTCACTATCTCCCAGAGTTTACTCAAACTCGTGTCCATTGAGTCGGTGATGCCATCCAACCATTTCATCCTCTGTCACCCCCTTCTCCTCCTGCCTTCAATCTTTCCCAGCATCAGGGTCATTTCCAATGAGTTGGCTCTTTGCATCAGGTGGCCAATATACTGGTGCTTCAGCTTCAGCATCAGTCCTTCCGGTGAATATTCAGGGTTAATTTCCTTTAGGATTGACTGGCTTGATGTCCTTTTGGGTTTAGAATAAAAGCATTTCTGAAATATAACCACTTCCTATCACTTTCATGCCCATTGCCTTGGGTCTATCTACCACCATTCTTATCTGGAGTGTTGGAGCAGCCTGGTAACTCATTTCCCTGCTTTTTTCTTTTCTGCTCATAATCTGTCAGTCCTACAACTTAAAACAGAAGTAACATAAGGTCATGACTTTGTTCAAAAGCTCCCAATAATTTCCATTTACACTTAGTAAAAGCCAAATTTGTGTCCCATCCATCCTTACCTCTTTGACTTCTAACTCTTGCTTATTCTGCTTCAGGCATACTGAGGTCAGTATTCCTTGAAAGATCTAGAACTTTGGCATTTGCTGTTTCCTCAATCACATGGCTCACTCTTCATTTTCTTGAGGACATTATCCAAACTTCTCTTGGGGAAAGGCCTTCCCTGACCACCCTATTTGACACTGCGGCCCTCTCTGACTTCCTCCTCTTTTCTGCATGTAGTGCACTCTCCTCCTTACTTTATTTTCTCTCTGTATCACCTTCAAACCTACTGTGTACTTTACTGATTTATTTTCCTGTCTCCCTACACTAGACTGTAAGTTCTGGGAGGGCAGGGTTTCGTGTTCTGTCCATTGCTGTATCCCTAGTACTTAGCACAGTGTCAGATACATCGTAGGCATTCAATTAATGTGTTTTGAAAGAATCAAGAATAATAAATTATTATTGGGCAGAATCAGCTAGTGATCTCACAGTATAGTGTGCCTTGATTAGAGGAGAAGTTGGGGGTGTGTGGATGAAGATGCACAGAGCCTACTTGGCTTCAAGGTAAGAGTTCACATCAAAGTGATCTAACCTCCCTATTTGGTGGGTCCTATTTTCTCCTCCTGAGTCAAATCAAAAAGAGTCTTGACTAGGCCTTTTACTAGTGCTGAGGCTATTTTAGCATTCCACTAAAAACCATTTAAAATACAAAAACATGGCTGTATTACTTTAACTCTGACCTTAGAAGACTCTCAGTTTTACAACTGTTTAGAGAAAATGTGGAAAGGTTGAATATGTTTGCTGGCCTCGATCTTTTTTATTACTCATCTCTATAAAGAGGCTTTTAGGGACATATTAAAAAGTTTCCATCCCTCTTGTCTCTTGTTTTGCTTCTCATCTTTCTTCAATGCACCCAGATGGTTGAAAGCAAGACCCCGAGAGTCTGGAGGAAGTGTGCTGTGGTCAGAGCAGATGGGGGTGAAGCTGGCCTAGAACCTTGAATCCTGCCCTCAGGTCAGCTACTCAAGTTGTTACTCTTGAACAGAGTGAGCTCACGTTATTACCAAGAACTCACTAAGCTGCTGTTTCCCCAGAAGGAGAAGTTCTCATCTGGAAGCTTCTCTTGTTTGTGTCTTCTCCCACATGTTTCTCTATGTCTGACTAGATCAAAGATGAAAGTTTTGGTTCTGAGATCAGGTGCCACACTAAGGAAGCAAAAAAAGAGATACGCTGGAGTGTGGTGTATTAAACTGAGAAAGTAGGTAGTTTTCTAGACAAACTGAAAGCCAGAAATGACATCATCTTGTAATAACTTTCCTATAATAAGGCAATGGTCTGACCTTGAGGAACCTATTAAAGTCTGCTTCAAAACACAGAGGCCACTTCTAGGGCTAGATGTAGGGTGGTTTTTACCCTCAATTCTATTTGGAAACAAGGCAGTTTATAAACTTTAAGGAAGCTTATAAAACCTTAGGAATAGAAAGCTGTATGCCATCTCTGAAATCATGGAGAGTTTTGAAGTTCAATGTTCACTCCCTGTGAATTCTTCTTCAAAAAATTTCTTTTACCAAAGTATTGTTGGTTTATAATATTGTATTAATTTCTGCCGTATAGCACAGTGAATCCATTTATACCTATATATACATTTTTCATATTCTTTTTATTCTGGTTTATCAGAGATATTGAATATAGTTCTTTGTGCTATACAGTAGGACTTTGCTGTTTATCCATTCTATTATATATAATAACTGGCATCTGCTAATCCTAAACTCTCAGTCCATCTCTCCCCAACCCATCTTCTCCCTTGGCAACCACAAGTCTGTCTCTATGTCTGTGAGTCTGTTTCATAGACAGCTAATTTGAGTCATGTTTTAGATTCCACATATAAACGATATCATATGGCATGTCTCTCTCTTTATGACTTACTTCACTTAGTGTGAGAATCTCTAAGTTCCTCATGTTGCTTTAAATGGCAGTATTTCATTCTTATTTATGGCTTAGCAGTATTCTTTTGTATATATGTACCACATCCTTTCCCCCCCCATTTATCTCTCTTTTTTTAAATTTATTTTTTAATTGGAGGGAAACTGCTTTACAATGTGTCATTGGTTTCTGCCATATAACAAAGTGAATCAGCCATAATTATACATGTATCCCCTCCCTCCCCTCCCCTCATCCCAGCCCTCTAGGTCATCACAGAACATCAGGCTGAGCTCCCTGTGTTATATAGCAACTTTTCACCAGCTATCTATTTCACGTATGGTAGTGTATATATGTTGATGCTATTTTTCTCCATTTGTCTCACTCTCTCCTTCCCCCACAGGCCACAAGTCTGTTCTCTATGTCTTCATCTCTATTCCTTCCCTACAAATGGGTTCACTGATACTATTTTTCTAGATTTCACATATATGCATTAATATGCAACATTAGTTTTTCTCTTTCTGACTTAATTCACTCTGTATCATAGGCTCTAGGCTCATCTACCTCACTAGAACAGACTCAAATTCATTCTTTTTTATGGCTGAGTAATATTCCATTGTATATACATATTACATCTTCTTTATCCATTTAGATTGTTTCCATTTCTTGGCTATTGGAAAGAGTGCTGCTATGAAAGTAGGGGGTCATGCTATGTGAATTATTTGTAGTTTCATGTCTTGGCTATTTAGCATTCTGTAGAGATGCCTGGAGAATCCCAGGGACTGGGGAGCCTGGTAGGCTGCCGTCTATGGGGTCGCACAGAGTCGGACACGACTGAAGCAACTTAGCAGCAGCAGCAGAAGCCGAGACACCTGCATGATAAAAATAGGGCAGGAATTTTTGGACAGTTTTGTTAGTTATGGGCTGGTTTGTTTTCATGATAGAGGTAGCAAAATAGATGCTAAGAAGCAAGCTACTTTCATTACTATATATGCCTCACAGGGCCTTCTTTCATCAGTGGAGCTCAAAAACAGTCTTATCTCTTCAGTTCTTTTTTATGCATTTCTTTAGTAGTCTTCAACCTGTTTGTTCTTCATAAATTATTCCATAATAATTGAACAGAAACAATAATAATCGTTCATTCAGAATCATAAAATGACAGTATGTTTAAGCTCCAGGGGGCTTAAGAGAAAGTCTAGCCCAATCCTTTATATTATAGAGGAAGAAAAGGGAATATGGGGGAAGGGGTTGACTCACCCAAGGTCTTACACTGAACTACTGGCAGAATTGGGCGTTATAAAAGCTGTCTATACTAATTTCTCAGCTGTTCTCAATATTAAATCACAAAGAGGTAATTTTTCAAAATGAAAAAAAAATAACATAAGGTTACCTCTCAAAGTAGCCTTTCTGTATTTTTTGATCATACGGAAAAATAAAAATTATTATGTACTTTGGAGTAACAATAGCAACAATGAAAACTCAAAATAAAGCCAGAATATTCCTATGATTTCCATTGCATGAGATAGTATGATTCTATTAATATAATACATTAAAAATCTATTTACAAGTTAGATTCTTTTTATTGTATTTAAATATTCAAATATTTCCTTGGCATGGCCAGGCCTGAGCACCAAGCTATGGAGCTTTGCTCTGCAGAATACCACCCAGTGGCTGGATCTAAACAATGGATATCTTGGGACCCATTTTTGATAAAAATGGCACAACATGTGGCTCCACTTGGTAAATGTTCTTGATGATGTGAATCAGGTGACATACCTAGGTAGGAATGGTCCTTACTCAAGGATCCTTCTCAGTGACGTGCAACCTCATTCCTCCCATCATTAGGATGCTGGGTCCTTCTGGGACCTTTCTTTATCAGAACTGGAAAAGGTTGGTGTAAACCTGAAAATTATAAAATCAATAAAAGTTTAATCAAATGTGTCTGAATCTATGCTACAAGTCAAGCCACGTAGAGTTTACAAAAAGCTGTAACTGAAGCGTATATGCCTATGTGTAAACTAAGCTGTGATCAGGGTTCATCGCACCATGTACCATCTAGGAAAGATTGGCACAACTCTCAGTTTGTAAAGACTAATTTCCCTATGTGTTCAACAGACACATATTCCCAGAAATCTTGGTCAGTTACTTCATTCCCTGCAGATCATTGTACTTCCTGCACCTCTTGTCCACTGAGTAGAGTCAGATGGAGAATTTATTCTCTTCCTTTGATTTCTACAAAAGGCCACCCAGGCAAGACCTTGTAGTTAATGCCAGATTTTACCAAAGAAAAAGTTTACAGCACAATAAACAAGCATCTTGAAATAGAATAGAATATTAAGTATCCCTCTTCTTAAGAAGTTCTTGAGCAATTCAGACTTCAACATTCCTGGTGCTCTCAGCTTTCCTATCTTCTTTTCTCCTTACTTCCATCTTGAGAACAATTCCAACCTCTGTAATATTGTGTTTGGGATTGTTATTTTATGAAAATATTCCAGCTCATCATTTGGTTTGTTTTCTGCTTCCTGGTCTTGCTTGAGTCTATGCATTTAAAAAAGCAAAACAACCCAATATGCCATTGAGTTATTTTTTTAAGTGAAGAAAATTTTCCTTCTACAAGGTGCCACGTGTTAAGATTTTATAAATAAATATGTAAATAAGTGATTTTACACAAATATACATGACTACAATTAATATACAGC